>NC_042969.1:43033948-43103948 GCF_901001165.1 Salmo trutta | reverse complement strand
ACTCTACTAAAACTCTACTGATATATTAAAACTCTACTGGCACTCTACTGACACTCTACTGGCACTCTACTGATGCTATTAAAACTCTAATAACACTCTACTGACACTCTACTGATAATATTAAAACTCTACTGACACTCTACTGGCACTCTACTGAGACTATTAAAACTCTACTAACACTCTACTGGCACTCTACTGACACTACTGGCACTCTACTGATATATTAAAACTCTACTAAAACCCAATTTACACTCTACTAAAACTCGACTAACACTCTACTGAAACTCTACTGATTCTCTAGAAAAACTCTACTGACACTCTGCTGACACTCTGCTGACACTCTACTGATACTATTAACTCTACTGACACTACTGATACTATTAAAACTCTACTGTCACTCTACAGACACTCTACAGACACTCTACAGACACTCTACAGACACTCTACTGACACTCTACTGACACTCTACTGACACTCTACTGTAATTCTAATGATACTCTACCAAGACTGTACTGACACTCTACGAACACTCTACTAAAACTCTACTGTAATTCTACTGACACTCTACTGGCACTCTACTGACACTACTAAAACTCTACTGTAATTTTACAACACTCTACTGCCACTCTACTAACACTCAACTGACACACAACTAAAACTCTACTATAATTCTACTGGCACTCCACTGACACTCTACTGACACTCTACTAAAACTCTACTGTAATTCTACTGACACTACTGACACTCTACTAAAACTCTACTGACACTCTACTGACACTCTACTAAAACTCTACTGACACTACTTGCACTCTACTGATACTATTAAAACTCTAATAACACTCTACTGACACTACTGTTACTCTACTGATATATTAAAACTCTACTGGCACTCTACTGACACTCTACTGGCACTCTACTGTAATTCTACTGACACTCTATTGACACTCTACTACAACTCTACTAACACTCTACAAACACTTACATTTTACATTTGAGTCATTTAGCAGACGCTCTTATCCAGAGCGACTTACAGTAGTGAATGCATACATTTCATATATTTCATACATTTTTTTTTTCCCGTACTGGTCCCCTGTGGGAAACGAACCCACAACCCTGGTGTTGCAAACACCATGCTCTACCAACTGAGCCACACGGGACCAGTCAGGAACCACTCTACAAACACTCTACAGACACTCTAAAGAAACTCTACAGACACTCTTCGGACACTCTACTAAAACTCTACTAAAACTCGACTGACACTCGACTGACACTCGACTGATACTATTAAAACTCTACTGACACTACTGATACTATTTAAACTCAACTAACACTCTACTGGCACTCTACTGACACTCTACTGATATATTAAAACTCTACTAAAACCCAACTGACACTACTAAAACTCGACTAACACTCTACTGAAACTTTACTGATTCTCTAGAAAAACTCTACTGACACTCTGCTGACACTCTACTGATACTATTAACTCTAATGACACTCTACTGATACTATTAAAACTCTACTAATGTTCTACTGGCATTCTACTGACACTACTGGAACTCTACTGATATATTAAAACTCTACTGGCACTCTACTGACACTCTACTAAAACCCTACTGATTCTCAACAAAAGCTCTACTGTAATTCTACTGAAACTCAACTGACACTCCGCTGACACTCTGCTGACATTCTACTAAAACATTACTGTAATTCTACTGAAACTCCACTGACACTCTCCTGACACTCTACTAAAACTCTTTTGTAATTCTACTGACACTCTACTGGCACTCTACTGGCACTCTACTAACATTTTATTGACACTGTACTGACACTCTACTGTAATTCTACTGACATTCTACTGAAACTACTGGCACACTACAAAAACTCTACTGTAATTCTACTGACACTCTACTGGCACTCTACTGACACTCTACTGCCACTCTACTGTAATTCTACTGTCACTCTACTGACACTCTACTGCCACTCTACTGTAATTCTACTGGCACTCTACTGACACTCTACTAAAACTCTACTGTAATTCTACTGACAGTCTACTGACACTCTACTATAATTCCACTGACACTCTACAAAAAATCTACTGTAATTCTACTGACAATCTACTTACACTCTACTAAAACCCTACTGTAATTGTACTGACACTCTTCTGGCACTCTACTGACACTTAACTGACACTACTGATGCTATTAAAACTCTACTGACACTCTACTGACAATCTACAAACACTCTACTGACACTCTACTTATACTCTACTAACACCACTGATACTATTACAACTCTACTGACACTCTACTGTAATTCTGCTGATACTATTAAAACTCTACTAACACTCTACTGACACTTCAAACACTCTACGGACACTATCTATAACTGGCTGGTATACCTTATATATAACTGGCTGGTATAGCCTATATATAACTGGCTGGTATACCCTATATATAACTGGCTGGTATAGTCTATATATAACTGGCTGGTATACCCTACATATAACTGGCTGGTATAGCCTATATATAACTGGCTGGTATAGCCTATATATAACTGGCTGGTATAGCCTATATATAACTGGCTGGTATACCCTATATATAACTGGCTGGTATATCCTATATATAACTGGCTGGTATAGTCTATATATAACTGGCTGGTATAGCCTATTTATAACTGGCTGGTATAGCCTATATATAACTGGCTGGTATAGTCTATATATAACTGGCTGGTATAGTCTATATAATCTGGGTATTCCTCCAAAGCTCCATTGTCCTGAGTCTGCACAACTCTGCCAGGACCTTGGCTCAAGGGAGATACTAAAGTGTTTTAGTACTATATCTCTTGACACAATGATGAAAATAATCATGGCCTCCAAACCCTCAAGCTGCATACTGGACCCTATTCCAACTAAACTACTGAAAGAGCTGCTTCCTGTGCTTGGCCCTCCTATGTTGAACATAATAAACGGTTCTCTATCCACCGGATGTGTACCAAGCTCACTAAAAGGGGCAGTAATAAAGCCTCTCTTGAAAAAGCCGAATCTTGACCCAGAAATTATAAAAAAAATTATCGGCCTATATCGAATCTTCCATTCCTCTCAAAAATTTTAGAAAAAGCTGTTGCACAGCAACTCACTGACTTCCTGAAGACAAATAATGTATACGAAACGCTTCAGTCTGGTTTTAGACCCCATCATAGCACTGAGACTGCACTTGTGAAGGTGGTAAATGACCTTTTAATGACGTCAGACCGAGGCTCTGCATCTGTCCTCGTGCTCCTAGATCTTAGTGCCGCTTTTGATACCATCGATCACCACATTCTTTTGGAGAGATTGGAAACCCAAATTGGTCTACACCGACAAGTTCTGGCCTGGTTTAGATCTTATCTGTCGGAAAGATATCAGTTTGTCTCTGTGAATGGTTTGTCCTCTGACAAATCAATTATAAATTTCGGTGTTCCTCAAGGTTCCGTTTTAGGACCACTATTGTTTTCACTATATATTTTACCTCTTGGGGATGTCATTCGAAAACATAATGTTAAATTTCACTGCTATGCGGACGACACACAGCTGTACATTTCAATGAAACATGGTGAAGCTCCAAAATTGCCCTCGCTAGAAGCCTGTGTTTCAGACATAAGGAAGTGGATGGCTGCAAACTTTCTACTTTTAAACTCGGACAAAACAGAGATGCTTGTCCTAGGTCCCAAGAAACAAAGAGATCTTCTGTTCAATCTGACAATTAATCTGGATGGTTGTACAGTCGTCTCAAATAAAACTGTGAAGGACCTCGGTGTTACTCTGGACCCTGATCTCTCTTTTGAAGAACATATCAAGACTGTTTCAAGGACAGCTTTTTTCCATCTACGTAACATTGCAAAATCAGAAACTTTCTGTCCAAAAATGACGCAGAAAAATTAATCCATGCTTTTGTTACTTCTAGGCTGGACTACTGCAATGCTCTACTTTCCGGCTACCCGGATAAAGCACTAAACAAACTTCAGTTAGTGCTAAATACGGCGGCTAGAATCCTGACTAGAACCAAAAAATTTGATCATATTACTCCAGTGCTAGCCTCCCTACACTGGCTTCCTGTTAAGGCAAGGGCTGATTTCAAGGTTTTACTGCTAACCTACAAAGCATTACATGGGCTTGCTCCTACCTATCTTTCCGATTTGGTCCTGCCGTACATACCTACACGTACGCTACGGTCACAAGACGCAGGCCTCCTAATTGTCCCTAGAATTTCTAAGCAAACGGCTGGAGGTAGGGCTTTCTCCTATAGAGCTCCATTTTTATGGAATGGTCTGCCTACCCATGTGAGAGACGCAGACTCAGTCTCAACCTTTAAGTCTTTACTGAAGACTTATCTCTTCAGTAGGTCCTATGATTAAGTGTAGTCTGGCCCAGGAGTGTGAAGGTGAACGGAAAGGCTGGAGCAACGAACCGCCCTTGCTGTCTCTGCCTTGCCGGTTCCCCTCTTTCCACTGGGATTCTCTGCCTCTAACCCTATTACAGGGGCTGAGTCACTGACTTACTGGTGTTCTTCGATGCTGTCCATGGGAGGGGTGCGTCACTTGAGTGGGTTGAGTCACTGACGTGGTCTTCCTGTCTGGGTTGGCGCCCCCCCTTGGGTTGTGCCATGGCGGAGATTTTTGTGGGCTATACTTGGCCTTGTCTTCGGACGGTAAGTTGGTGGTTGTAGACATCCCTCTAGTGGTGTGGAGGCTGTGCTTTGGCAAAGTGGGTGGGGTTATATCCTGCCTGTTTGGCCCTGTCCGGGGGTATCATCGGATGGGGCCACAGTGTCTTCTGATCCCTCCTGTCTCAGCCTCCAGTATTTATGCTGCAGTAGTTTATGTGCCGGGGGGCTAAGGTCAGTCTGTTTCATCTGGAGTATTCTCTTGTCTTATCCGGTGTCCTGTGTGAATTTCAATATGCTCTCTCTAATTCTCTCTTTCTCTCTTTCTTTCTTTCTCTCGGAGGACCTGAGCCCTAGGACCATGCTTCGGGACTACCTGGCATGATGACTCCTTGCTGTCCCCAGTCCACCTGGCCATGCTGCTGCTCCAGTTTCAACTGTTCTGCCTGCGGCTACGGAACCCTGACCTGTTCACCGGACGTGCTTGTTGCACCCTCGACAACTACAATGATTATTATTATTTGACCATGCTGGTCATTTATAAACATTTTAACATCTTGACCATGTTCTGTTATAATATCCACCCGGCACAGCCAGAAGAGGACTGGCCACCCCTCATAGCCTGGTTCCTCTCTAGGTTTCTTCCTAGGTTTTTGGCCTTTCTAGGGAGTTTTTCCTAGGGAGTTTTTCCTAGCCACCGTGCCTCTTTCACATGCATTGCTTGCTGTTTGGGGTTTTAGGCTGGGTTTCTGTACAGCACTTTGAGATTTCAGCTGATATACGAAGGGCTATATAAATACATTTGATTTGATTTGATTTGATTTGATAACTAGCTGGTATAGTCTATATATAACTGGCTGGTATACCCTATATATAACTGGCTTTTATATCCTACATTTAACTGGCTGGTATGGTCTATATATAACTGGCTGGTATAGTCTACATATAACTGGCTGGTATAGCCTACATATAACTGGCTGGCATAGCCTATATACAAATGGCTGGTAAACCCAACATATAACTGGCTGGTATAGTCTATATATAACTGGCTGGTATAGTCTACATATAACTGGCTGGTATAGTCTATATATAACTGGCTGGTATAGCCCACACCCTCCTACTGTTCTGGCTGCTATTGGCTAAAACACATGACTGATACAATATGAAAGGTGTCATGTCTCCAGCTCAGTGTCCCCCCTGTCCCCCCCGGGATTTCCGCCCCTGCTCCAGCTCTCCAGTGTGTCAGTTCAAACTGGGTGACCAACTGAGGCTCGTCAGAGAATAATGTCTTATTACTGATTAGAAATACATAGTATCTGCACATCGTTATTATATACAGTAGCTCCGTCTGGTAAAGAAACAGCCCAGCTAGAGTCTACAGCTGTGGCAGTCTACCTTCTCTATACCAGACCCCCCATATGTAGTAAACCATCATCATCAGAACCCCGACCCCTGCAAATCGTATGAAAAGTGTAAAAGTTGTTTGTTCAGTTCTTACCGAGGTGGAACCGGAGGAGGTTGCTATATAGACTTTGATCACCATGTTGAGTGCGTTGTCGCCGAGGCTCCAGTCAGACAGAATGATGCTTTGCTCTGCTCTGTTCCAAAAGTAATAATGTGAGTTTCACAGCGATGACTCACAAAACAACTTCCTCCAGTCCTGGTCTGAACGATCCGCCCCTCTTCTCTTCACTCCCTCTCGTTCTCTTTCTATTCTTTCACACCGTCCGTTTCTCGTTGAATCATGTCACTGTGACTTGATCAGTGGCAAAAAGTCGACCACAGACTCAACAGCCTAAATGCGTGGACGTAAAGAGCCAGGAACTGTAACTTTCCAGAAAAATATATAACCTTCTAGTTGTAGTCTGTCCTGTCAACGGGATGTCTATTTTCACCGTCTGATTGAATTCCCTCTTGGGCTCCACTTTGTGTCTGAATGCAACAATGTATCAAGAAGAAGCATCCATTAGAATGACGTCATAATCGAACCCAGTTCCAGTTGGTTACAATGTCGCACCAGGTGGCGGTCAAAGGGCGTCTCAGACCGCCCTCCAGTGGTATACATGAAACACTGCATCCCCACTACAATACTGGTACATCTGGCCCTCCAGTGGTATACATGAAACACTGCATCCCCACTACAATACCGGTACATCTGGCCCTCCAGTGGTATACATGAAACACTGCATCCCCACTACAATACCGGTACATTTGGCCCTTCTGAGATTTTAGTCCAGTTAGAGATAATGGCTGTGAATTACAATAGTTAATAGAAGCATATAATGCAAGGCTAGTTGGTCACATTTGAAGGTGATCATTCATATTCAGCCCTTTCTATCTCTATTCGCTGTGTCTGACTAAATAAGAGAGGAAGACTGAGGATGTTTTAGTGAGGTGTGCTGTCTGTCCTCGGCCGCCGGGGGTGCAGGGAGACCAGCCCATTCATTCACACTTGGCTTTGTAGCTGAAGCCACCTACAGGCGCCCGGCCGATGCGACGTATGCATTCCCTCTCCTCAGATGAATTTAGAAAAGCCGACAAACAAAAATGTGTCGAGCTAGAAGGGCGCCATGTTGGCCACAAGCACGAAGCCAAATGTTGATGTATTTTTCGTCTTATTTTGGGCAGAAGTTAAAATGGTGTAGTAGATGGTGACTTGCCTAGTTAAAAAAAGGTTAAATAAAAATAAAATATATAAAAAGACAGTCGTTCTATGATGCTTGGAATAGAGGGAGATTATTTTTCTTTGAGTTCCATTGAAATAAGACATCAATTAAACCCAACCTCTAGACCCCATCAAATCATGTTCTCTGTTCGCAGGGGCAGTACTAATCAAGCGCTCACTATTCTTTCATGGAGATGTTTTTGATTTTAGCAAGGCTTTTCTTCCCTCGCTTTGCTAGAAGCACTTCGCGCGTAAAGAACAGCACCGGTTCCCAAATTGTCAGTGTTCTGCAGCTGCGAATATCGCTCGGTAATTGGCGGAGAGCACATCAATCATGCGTTTAGCCGCACCCCTCCCCCCATTCAGCCAGTCTGGTGGCTGTTCCTGTGTGTTTACTACACGGACCACGCAGCAGCAGACACTTGGTTTCACATGCACCTAACTCACAACAGCTAGCGAGCTAAACACTTTATAGTTCCATCTGAAAGAGAATCTCCAACAATCCAACATGCCCAAGAGAAAGGTACGTAGTTTGGTGACTATTTAGAGAGGATTGTGAAATAAGAAAAGCAGGTAGCTATTGATAGCGTGCAAATGAATGTAGAGAGCCATCCCTTCTCCAACGATTAGTTAATTATAAACCTATTTCTTTGGAGAATTTACGGTATTTATTTGGAGGGTATTTTCTAAAAAATAATGTATTTTTGTGTGTTTTAAATGAATATTTTTTCTGATTGCTTGTGGGCTTAAAAGGCTGCTTTCCCCCCGGCAGTCGCTGTCCTTTGGGAAGCCAGAAGTCGCTCTCTGTCTCCATGTAGTTAAAGCACAACCAGCAGCCATGCTTTGCTGCCCAAGTCTCTCTCTCTTCTTCGACCTACCGAACAGAAACGCTTCAGTTACCGCCATTTTCCCCTCGATCCTCCCAAAATGGCCCCGAGAATTCTCGTTCGTATCTCTAGTTTCAATTCTGATCGTTAAAAGATGCAATCGTCGTCGTATTTCGATAAAAATGTATATTTTTTCTCTTTGTTCATGGTCCCAGGTGGCTGCAGTGTCGTGTCTCTACCGCCGGGCGGCGCTGCGGAGGCTTAACTCTGCTCCTCCCTCTTGCTTATCCCGTCCCGCGCCACTTTTCAAATCCTGCCTGAGCTCATAGAGAGAAGAGAGAGATGGAGAGAGTGGAGAAAGACAGACAGATACTTTAGGACCCCAACTTTCACTGTTACTGGTCCCAAAACATATAAACTGTTAACAAAACTCAAATATTACATTACAGTTCAATCTAATGGGTCTAAAAACACGTTTATTTTAACATTATCTATGACATTTTTACTTTTTTCTTGAAATTGAAAAGTTATCTGGGGTCTTCCTTGACAGTGAAGAAATATGTAATTTGAGCCACAGTAGACTGTTACTTGCTCTTATAAAAGCCAATAAAGTGTTGTTGTTGTGATAAGTTGTTTATTTGTGTTGTTTGTGTTTGTCCTCAGCAGGGAGCCGCTGGGGACACCAAGGAGGAGGTGAGACCGAGATCCTCGACTACAACTCATCCCCTATAATTACTATTCAATAAATGAACTCGTATTGTCAGCTCAGTTTCATCATAGTTGATCTCTGACAGCGTGTGTTTTTCTGTGGTGATATGTTTTCTCTTCCTCTTCCTGTTGCAGCCCCAGAGGAGATCCGCCCGGTTATCAGCGGTGAGACCAGCTACGATAGAGACATTATACACTACCTCATGACGCATCATATAACCTATACACTACCTTATCATGCATCATATAACCTATACACTACCTTATGACGCATCATATAACCTATACACTACCTTATCATGCATCATATAACATATACACTACCTTATGACGCGTCATATAACCTATACACTACCTTATCATATAACATATACACTACCTTATGACGCGTCATATAACCTGTACACTACCTTATGACGTGTCATATAACCTATACACTACCTTATGACGCGTCATATAACCTATACACTACCTTATGACGCGTCATATAACCTATACACTACCTTATGACGCGTCATATAACCTATACACTACCTTATGACGCTTCATATAACCTATACACTACCTTATGACGCGTCATATGACCTGTACACTACCTTATGACGCGTCATATGACCTGTACACTACCTTATGACGCGTCATATGACCTGTACACTACCTTATGACGCGTCATATGACCTGTACACTGCCTTATGACGCATCATATATCCTGTACACTGCGTGATGATGCATCATATGACCTGTACACTGCCTTATGACGCATCATATATCCTGTACACTGCCTGATGATGTATCATATGACCTGTTCACTACCTTATGACACATCCATATCCTCAGCTACAATCACTATACAATCATTTTACACTTGTACACATGTACTGTCTCTATATACAGCAGGTAATTACACATGTATTGTCTCTATATATACACCAAGTAATTACACATGTATTGTCTCTATATATAGCAGGTAGTTACACATGTATTATCACTCTATATAGCGGGTAGTTACACATGTATTATCACTCTATATAGCGGGTAGTTACACATGTATTATCACTCTATATAGCGGGTAATTACACATGTATTATCGCTATATACACCGGGTAATTACACATGTATTGTCTCTGTATACACCGGGCAATTACACATGTATTGTCTCTGTATACACCGGGCAATTACACATGTATTGTCTCTGTATACACCGGGCAATTACACATGTATTGTCTCTGTATACACCGGGCAATTACACATGTATTGTCTCTGTATACACCGGGCAATTACACATGTATTGTCTCTGTATACACCGGGCAATTACACATGTATTGTCTCTGTATACACCGGGCAATTACACATGTATTGTCTCTGTATACACCGGGCAATTACACATGTATTGTCTTTGTATACACCGGGCAATTACACATGTATTGTCTTTGTATACACCGGGCAATTACACATGTATTGTCTCTGTATACACCGGGCAATTACACATGTATTGTCTCTGTATACACCGGGCAATTACACATGTATTGTCTCTGTATACACTGGGCAATTACACATGTATTGTCTCTGTATACACCGGGCAATTACACATGTATTGTCTCTGTATACACCGGGCAATTACACATGCTAAATTAAACTCCGCTCCAACAGCCTGTACACCTTAATAACATCTGCTACAATAACTAAACCATATTATTAGACATGTTTTATAACTATACACCAGGTTGTTACACATGCTTTATAACTATACCCCAGGGTGTTACACATGCTTTATAACTATACCCCAGGGTATTACACATGCTTTATAACTATACCCCAGGGTATTACACATACTTTATAACTATACCCCAGGGTATAACACATGCTTTATAACTATACCCCAGGGTATTACACATGCTTTATAACTATACCCCAGGGTATTACACATGCGTTATAACTATACCTGAGGGTATTATATACTGATAGATTCCTTATTATGCATCTATTAGCCATGTACTAGCTTATAACCTGATAATATACTACACCCTAGTATTTCACATTTATAACTTCATAACATCTATCAATATAAACCAAACTCAGCTACAACCAGCTAATATCAATTTTATGAAACCGTTATAATCTCTGCTACAATCACTAAACCACATTATCACTGTAGACCTGCTTTATGATCTGTATACGACCATAAGCAAACAGGAAAACGCTCATCCAGAGGTGGCGCTCCTAGTGGCTGGGGACTTTAATGCAGGGAAACTCAAATCCGTTTTATCTCATTTCTACCAACATGTTAAATGTGCAACCAGAGGGGAAAAAACTCTGGACCACTTTTACTCCACACACAGAGACGCATACAAAGCTCTCCCTCGCCGTCCATTTGGCAAATCTGACCATAATTGTATCCTCCTGATTCCTGCTGACAAGTAAAAAATAGAAAGCAGGGAGCACCAGTGACTCAGTCAATAAGAAAGTGGTCAGATGAAGCAGGTGCTAAGCTACAGGACTGTTTTGCTAGCACATACTGGAATATGTTCCGGTATTCATCCAATGGCATTGAGGAGTACACCATATCAGTCACTGGCTTCATCAATAAGTGCATCGACAACGTCGTCCCCACAGTGACCATACGTACTCACATCCACAGCCGATGTAAGACCTTTAAACAGGTCAACATTCACAATGCCGCACGGCCAGACGGATTACCAGGATGTGTACTCCAAGCATGCGCTGACCAACTGGCAAGTGTCTTCATTGGCATTTTCAACGTGTCCCTGACTGAGTCTGTAATACCAACATGTTTCAAGCAGACCACCATAGTCCCTGTGCCCAAGAACACCAAGGTAACCTGCCTAAATGACTACTGACCCGTAGCACTCACGTCTGCTGCCATGAAGTGCTTTGAAAGGCTGGTCATGGGTCACATCAACACCATTATCCCAGAAACCCTAGACCCACTCCAATTTGCACACCGCCCCAACAGATCTACAAATGATGCAATCTCTATTGCAATCCACACAGCTCTTTCCCACCTGGACAAAAGGAACACCTATGTGAGAATGCTTTTCATTGACTACAGCTTAGTGTTCAACTCAGCTTAGTGCCCTCAAAACTCATCAATAAGCTAAGGAACCTGGGACTAAACACCTCTCTCTGCAACTGGATCCTGGACTTCCTGACTGGCCGCCCCCAGGTGGTAAGGGTAGGTAACAACACATCCGCCACGCTGATCCTCAACACAGGGGCCCCTCAGGGGTGCGTGCTCAGTCCCCTCCTGTACTCCCTGTTCATTCATGACTGCATGGCCAGGCACGACTCCAACACCATCATTAAGTTTGCCGATGACAACAGTGGTAGGCCTGATCACAGACAACGACGAGACAGCCTATAGGGAGGAGGTCAGATCTGATCGTATGGTGCAAGGACAACAACTTCTCCCTCAATGTGAGCAAGACAAAGGAGATGATTGTGGACTACAGGAAAAGGAGTCCATGATGGGGCTGCTGTGGAGCAGGTTGGGAGCAAAATTTTCCTTGGTGTCCACATCACCAACAAACTATAATGGTCCAAACACACCAAGACAGTCGTGAAGATGGCACGACAAAGCCTATTCCCCCTCAGGAGACTGAAAAGATTTGGCATGGGTCCTCAGATCCTCATAAGGTTCTATAGCTGCACCATCGAGAGCGTCCTGACTGGTTGCATCACTGCCTGGTATGGCAACTGTTCGGCCTCTGACCGCAAGGCACTACAGAGGGTAGTGCGAACGGCCCAGTACATCCCTGGGGCCAAGCTTCCTGCCATCCAGGACCTCTATACCAGGCGGTGTCAGAGGAAGGCCCTAAAAACGTTCTAAGACTCCAGCCACCCTAGTCATAGACTGTTCTCTCTGCTACCGCACGGCAAGCGGTACCGGAGCGCCAAGTCTAGGTCCAAAAGGCTTCTTAACAGCTTCAAGCCATAAGACTCCTGAACAGCTAATCAAAGGGCTACCCAGACCCCTCTTTTACGCTGCTGCTGCTTTATTATCAATGCATAATCACTTTAACTCTACCTACATGTACATATTACCTCAATTTCCTCAACTAACCTCAGTAACGTATGTCATAAGCGTCGTAATGATCGGACCAAACTGCAGCGGGGATGTGAATCATCTTCTTGATTTATTAAAGAAATGAACACTGAACAAAAGAACAACGAAAAACAGTCCTGTAAGGTACATAGACTATACATGGAACAACCACCCACAAACACAAGATAAAATAAACCCACTTAAATATGGCCTGCAATTAGAAGCAAGGACAACCAGCTGCTTCTAATTGGAGGTCGTTCCCAAAACTAACATAGAAATAGAAAAACTAGAAAACCCACATAGAAATAGAAAACAAACCAAAAACCCCGAAACACACAAAACAAACACCCCCTGCCACGCCCTGACCAAACTACAATAACAAATAACCCCTTTTTCTGGTCAGGACGTGACAGTACCCCCACCACCTGAAACAAAAACGAACAAAACAATAACCCCAAAATCAAGGGAGGGTGGCCACTGTCACCGACAGTTCCTGTGCTACACCCCCCTTCCCAAACCTCCCCCCACGGAGGTGGCTCCGGGCTTAATCCCCACTCTAACCTGTCCACCCCTGCTGAAGGCTCAGGGCTGTAGCCCGCAGCTGAAGGCTCTGGGCTGAGGGGCGACTCTGGCTGCGCCGGACTGGCGGGCGACTCTGGCTGCGCCGGACTGGCGGGCGACTCTGGCTGCGCCGGACTGTGGGACGTCGCCGGAAGCTCTAGACGGGGCACTGTCGCCGGAAGCTCTAGACGGGGCACTGTCGCCGGAAGCTCTAGACGGGGCACTGTCGCCGGAAGCTCTAGACGGGGCACTGTCGCCGGAAGCTCTAGACGGGGACTGCGCACTGAAAGCCTGATGCGTAGGACTGGCTTTGGAGGCGCCAGACTAGTGACACGCACCACAGGGCTAGTGCGAGGAGCAAGAACAGGACGTACTGGACTGGGCAGGCACACTGAAGGCCTGGTGCGTGGGGCTGGCTTTGGAGGCGCCAGACTAGTGACACGCACCACAGGGCTAGCGCGAGGAGCAGGAACAGGACGTACTGGACTGGGCAGGCGCACTAAAGGGCTAGTGCGAGGAGTAGGAACTGGATACATGGGGCCTTGACTATGCACTGGAGGTCTGAAGCGCACAGTCTGCCCAACCTGTCCTGGCTGGATTTTTTCTGTAGCCCGACACGGGCGGAGTACTGTCACAGGGCGAACTGGGCTGTGCTGAGGCAAGATGGCTGCCGTGCGTAGAGCAGGCGCAGGGTAGCCTGGGCCCAGGAGACGCACTGGTGGCCAGATGTATTGCGCAGGCATACTTCTCCCTGGCTGGATGCCCACTCTAGCACGGCACCTGCGGGGGGCTGGTATCGCTCGCACCGGACTGTGCGTGCGGATGGGCGAGACCTTGCGCACTTCCGCATAGAACGGTGCTCTCATCGCCGAACGCTCCCCATAATAAGCATGGGGAGTTGGCTCAGGTCTATTGGCTAGGTTAGGCAATCTTCCCGTGTGCCCCCCCCAAAAATGTTTTGGGGGGGCTGCCTCTCAGGCTTCCTTGCCAGCCGTGTTCCCGCATAACGTTCCCGGTCCTCTCCAGCCTTCCTCCATGGTCCTTCTCCAGCTAGTATCTCCTCCCAGGTCCATGACTCCTTATACTCCTCCTGCTGCTCCTTCCTCCTCTGCTTGGTCCTCTTATGGTGGGTGGTTCTGTCATAAGCGTCGTAATGATCGGACCAAACTGCAGCGGGGATGTGAATCATCTTCTTGATTTATTAAAGAAATGAACACTGAACAAAAGAACGACGAAAAACAGTCCCGTAAGGTACATAGACTATACATGGAACAACCACCCACAAACACAAGAGAAAATAAACCCACTTAAATATGGCCTCCAATTAGAAGCAACGACAACCTGCTGCTTCTAATTGGAGGTCGTTCCCAAAACTAACATAGAAATAGAAAAACTAGAAAACCCACATAGAAATAGAAAACATAGAACATAAACCAAAAACCCCGAAACACACAAAACAAACACCCCCTGCCACACCCTGACCAAACTACAATAACAAATAACCCCTTTTTCTGGTCAGGACGTGACAGTGTACCCCCGCACATTGACTCTGTACCGGTACCCGCTGTATATAGCCTCACTATTGTTATTTTACTGCTGCTGTTAAATTATTTGTTACTTTTTATTTTCTATTTTTTCTTAACTTCTTAAAGCATTGTTGGTTAAAGGCTTGTAAGCAAGCATTTCACTGTAAGGTCTACACCTGTTGTATTCGGCACATGTGACGAATACAATTTGATTTGACATGGCAGCTAATTCCACATGTATTACATACGAACCCTTCTTAAAGCATCATACACTACTACACGTATCACCTCTAAACCAGCTAATTCCACATGTATTACATATTTAACAGGTTACAGAACTCTGAACCAGTTTATAACTCTCAGTAATGTCCCACTGAAGCCCTAGCTCCTATTGGTCAGTAGAACTAGGAATGATCAGTGGTTGTAGAACACATGAGACTGATGTTTGTTCTCTCTCTCTCCAGAAGCCAGCCCCAGCCAAGGCTGAACCCAAGGCCAAGAAGGAGAAACCAGCAAAGGTAAGAGAACAGAACTACAAACCCC
This sequence comes from Salmo trutta, assembly GCF_901001165.1. Classification (NCBI taxonomy): domain Eukaryota; kingdom Metazoa; phylum Chordata; class Actinopteri; order Salmoniformes; family Salmonidae; genus Salmo; species Salmo trutta. The sequence continues at coordinate 43,088,412 of NC_042969.1, read as the reverse complement.
AGGGTTGCACATAATAGAACTACAATCGCTAGAGCAATCATATTACAGAACTTCAAACTTCAGGGTTGCACATAATATACTGAACCAAAATATAAACACAACATGCAACAATTCAAAAGATTTGACAGTTACAGTTCATAGAAGGAAATCAGTCAATTGAAATATATTCATTATGCCCTAATCTATTGATTTCACATGACTGGGCAGTGGCGCAGGCGTGGGTGGGCCTGGGAGAGCATAAGCCCACCCACTTGGGAGCTAGGTCCACCCACTTGGGAGTCAGGTCCAGCCAATCAGAATTAGTTTTTCCCCCAAAAAGGTCTTTATTACAGACAGAAATACTCCTCAGCAGCCTCCTTCCACTCCTCAGATGATCCCGCAGGTGAAGAAGCCGGATGTGGAGGTCCTGGGCTGGTGTGGTTACATGTGGTCTGCGGTTGTGAGACCGGTTGGGCGTACTGCCAAATTCTCTAAAACGACTTTGGAGGCGGCTTATGGTAGAGAAATTCTCTGGCAACAACTCTGTTGGACATTCCTGGAGTCAGCATGCCATTTGCACGCTCCCTCAACTTGAGACATCTGTGGTATTGTTGTGTGACCAAAATAAAAAGGTGCCCTTTTATTGTCACCAGCACAAGGCTCACCTATGTAATTATCATGCTGTTTTGAGATAAATAAGCTTTTTGTGCATATGGAACATTTCTGGGACATTTTATTTCAGCTCATGAAACATTGGACTTTACACTTTACATGTTGTGTTTATATTTTTGTTCAGTATAGAACTCTAGAGCAATTGCATTACAGAACTACAAACCCCAGAAGCATCGCAAAAAACAGAACTATAAACCCACTCTCTAGAAAGAGCAGGCATATAGTAGTCATGGTACATATTTTTTACATTTTTAAGCGTAACCTTTGTTTAACTAGGCAAGTCAGTTAAGAACAATTTCTTATTTACAATGACGTCCTACACTGGCCAAAACCGGACGAAGCTGGATCAATTATGCGCCGCCCTATGGAACTCCCAATCACGGCCAGTTGTGATACAGCCTGGAATCGAACCAGGGTCTGTAGTGACGCCTCAAGCACTGAGATACAGTGCCTTAGACCGCTGTGCCATTCGGGAGCCCAGTATAGATGAGGATAATGTTAAGGATAATGTCTGTTATCCCCCCATCCAGAAAGAGAAGGCTGTGAATGACAAGAAGGAGGAGAAGAAAACTAAGAAGGCAGCAGCGAAGGAGAACGCAGAGGCCGCTGAGGAGAACCACTCTGAGAACGGAGGCGCTAAGACCAACCAGGTAATATACATTACTATACTGTACACTACTGTACACTGCTATACTGTACACAACTGTACTAAAGTTTGGACACCTACTCATTCAAGGGTTTTTCTTTATTTTTATTATTTTCTACATTGTAGAATAATAGTAAAGACATCAAAACTATTAAATAACACATAAGCAATCATGTAGTAACCAAAAAAGTGTTAAACAAATCAAAATATATTTTAGATTCTTTTAAGTAGCCACCTTCTGCGGTCCAACTCATCCCAAACCATCGCATTTGGATTGAGGTTGGGTGATTGTGGAGGCCAGGTCATGTGATGCAGCAGTCCATCACTCTCCTTCTTGGTCAAATAGCCCTTACACAGCCTGGAGGTGTGTTGGGTCATTGTCCTGTTGAATAACAAATTGTAGTCCCACTAAGCCCAAACCAGATGGGATGGCATATCACTGCAGAATGCTGTGGTAGCCATGCTGGTTAAGTGTGCCTTGAATTCTAAATAAATCACTAACAGTGTCACCAGCAAAAACCATTACACCACCTCCTCCATGCTTCACGGTGGGAACCACACATGCTGAGATCATCCGTTCACCTACTCTGCGTCTCACAAAGACACGGCGGTTGGAACCAAAAATCTCAAATTTGGACTCATCAGATCAAAGGACAGATTTCCACCGGTCTAATGGCCTTTGCTCGTGTTTCTTGGACCAAGCAAGTCTGTTCTTCTTATTGATGCCCTTTAGTAGTGGTTTCTTTGCAGCAATTCGACCATGAAGGCCTGATTCACACAGTCTCCTCTGATCAGTTGATGTTGAGATGTGTCTGTTACTTGAACTCTGTGAAGCATTTATTTGGGTTGCAATTTCTGAGGCTGGTAACAAATGAACTTATCCTCTGCAGCAGAGGTAACTCTGGGTCTTACTTTCCTGTGGCGGTCCTCATGAGAGCCAGTTTCATCATAGCGCTTGATGGTTTTCGCGACTGCACTTGAAGAAACTTTCAAGTTTCTGAAATTTTCCGGATTGACTAACCATGTCTTAAAGCAAGGGGGGGCAAAGAGCGTCCTGCCGGGCACTTCAATCCGGCCCGAGAGACATAAAACATTTAATTTTTACGCATAACATTTTTTTTTTTAAATCTCCCCAATTTCATGGTATCCAATTGGTAGTTAGTCTTGTCCCATCGCTACAACTCCTGTACGGACTCGGTAGAGGCGAATGTCAAGAGCCGTGCGTCCTCCGAAACACGACCCAGCCGCACTGCTTCTTGACACAATCCCCGCTTAACCCAAAAGCCAGCCGCATCAATGTGTCAGTGGAAACACCGTACACCTGGCGACCGTGTCAGTGTGCATGCGCCTGGCCAGCCACAGTAGTCGCTGGAGTTCGATGGGACAAGGAAATCTCGGCCTGCCTAACCCGGACGACGTTGGGCCAATTGTTCACCGCCTCATGGGTCTCCCAGTCACGGCTAGCTGTGACACAGCCTGAGATCAAACCCGGGTCTGTAGTGACGCCTCAAGCACTGCGATGTAGTGCCTTAAACCACTGCGGCACTCGGGAGGCCCCCGCAAATTGATATTAACAAACAATTGGTCCCCCAAAAAATGGGTCCCTCAGTTGAATTTCAAAATCCCGATGTGGCCCTCGAGCCAAAAAGTTTGCCCACCCCGTCTTAAAGTAATGATGGACTGCCGTTTCTCTTTGCTTATTTGAGCTGTTGTTGCCATAATATGGACTTGGTCTTTTACCAAATAGGGCTCTTCTGTATACCACCCCTACCTGTCTCAACACAACTGATTTATGGAATGTCGTTTGGGTCTTTGCTATGGAATGCCGTTTGGGTCTTTGCTATGGAACGCCGTTTGGGTCTTTGCTATGGAACTCCGTTTGGGTCTTTGCTATAGAACGCCGTTTGGGTCTTTGCATGTCAAAAAATATACACGTCAAATAACACTATTTGACGTGTCAAATAAGCTTATTGACCAATCAGGACCTGATATGACTGCACGTCACAATAATTGAACACGTTCATACATTTTTGACGTAGTTATTACACATTGATTACACTCACTCGTGTTTCATATGTCACAATGATTCACCGATACGTATGCTATGATGCTGGTAAAGTTTTGTCTCGCACACCTGCCGCTGCCGCACGAGCGCAGACACACTTCCCCTAGCTCTGGACAGTGCTGGTCATAAAAAGCTAGCTAGCTGATGGATGCAAACAATGTTCTTCCCCAAAAACATAGCAAAACAACATCTGTTTCAGTAGCTATAGTTAGCTAACTATCTAGCTGGGTGTCATCTAAAATACCCCTAATTAATAAGACAGTTCTTATTTGATTAATGGTGGTCGGACCCACCTAATGTGAAGCTAGCCACAATAAGGATTAACCACAATAGTGCGATTTGCGGTTTACTTTCAAAATAAACGTCTCTCAATGAAAGTAATGCAAATAATACAAATAGTGGAATCATGACATAATTGAATAGATCATGCTAAACAAGGTTGGAATGTCCTTATATAAATTCAACAAAAGACAATAATTTGACAAATCTATTGAAATCACACTGGATATATTATACTTTAGAATTGCATTGGGGGCATACTTATTTCACTGTACAGCCTTACCTATGGATTGTGGATCAATGACAGTCTACTCAGTGACACCCAGAGAACATTGGTGTCGTACCTCTTGTTGCAGGACTCTGAAACCACTATGAATTGAGCTACGTTTATTGTATCAGTCAACCTACTAAGTGTATTGAACACTATTCCAGGAGAAAAACTACAATGTGGATGTTTTGGTGCCTTTGGGGGACTTTGGGGAAAATAATCACCTGGGTACTGAGTAGACTGATAACCGTGGTCCCGTGTGGCTCAGTTGGTAGAGCATGGTGTTTGCAACGCCAGGGTTGTGGGTTCGATTCCCACGAGGGACCAGTACGGAGAAAAAAATTATGAAATGTATGCATTCACTACTGTAAGTCGCTCTGGATAAGAGCGTCTGCTAAATGACTAAAATGTAAATGTAATACCCCATTTCATTGATCATCCCCAATCGTTAGTTAAGGCTGTACCAATGTCAATACCCATAATAGGCTGACTGGGGAGGTGATTTCCCACAGTCAAAGTCCCGCAATAAGAGCTATGATGCTAATATTTGCGTAAACTCTTCACAATTGTGTTCTGTGGGTGTCACCGAGTAGACTGATACCCAATTTCATTGCTCCACATTCCAACACCAACCTTGTTTAACATTATCTAGTATAAATATGGCATGATTCCACCAATTGTAACCTTCTACGTCACTTTCAAAGATAAACTTTTATTTTGAAGGCGAACAGCAAAGTCCACTGTTGTGGTTATTCCTCATTGTGGCTAGCTTCACAACACGTAACCCAGTCCGGTAAAGCCATTGTAGCCAGATGACGCTAGCTGGCTGCTTATAACGTTAGTTTTGGGCAACAGGATTAAGTAGCTGGTTAGCTTGTTATTTCAATAGGAGAACAACAAGTGGCTACCTAGCTAATACTTACTCACAAGGATTCCTAAATCAATGCTAAGAATAATGAAAATGACTAGTTTCTACTGGTCATTGTTTTCAGGCTGGTTGCATTGGCGCTAGCTATGTACCAAGCTAAAGCTAGCTAATTACCCCAGAAGTTGCTGATAACATCTGTATCAAAGATATTAGCAAACATGTTTGATCCTGCTCATTTGATCCTGATCTAATTTCAAATGCTCACAAGGACGTTTTCCCATTCGGTGGAATAAATAATGCCTTATTACCAACGCCCTATTGTACAGCTTTGACAGTGATCGTAATGGTGGCGCTTGGCTTGCACATGCAAATTCAGCACACACAACATTCTAGAATATAATTGCGTTATTTGACGTGTATCTTTTTTGACATGCAAAGACCCAAACGGTGTTCCATGCTGATTGGCTCAAACACATTGAGGGAAAAAAATCCACAAATTAACTTTCAACAAGGCACACCTGTTAATTCAAATGCATTCCAGAGTGTGCAAAGCTGTCATCAAGGCAAAGGGTGGCTACTATGAAGAATCTGTAATATAAAATGGTTTTTGGGGTTAGTACATGATTTCATGTGTTATTTCATAGTTTTGATGTCTTCACTATTATTCTACAATGTAGAAAATAGTAAAAATAAAGAAACCCTGGAATGAGTAGGCGTGTCAGCTTTTGACTGGTGCTGTACACTGTACACTACTGTACAATATATGACTATACTATACACTACTGCTCTATATATTACTCTACTGTACACTATACACTACTGTACTGTACACTACTACACTGTAGACTACAGTACACTACCATACTATACACTGCTATACTATACACCATGCTTTACACTACTGTACTGTGCACTACTGTACACAACTATACACTTCTATGCTATACACTACTATATTATACACTACTATACACTTCTATTCTATTCACTACTATACACTACTATACACTGTACTATACTCTACCATACACTACTCTACCATACACTACTATACGATACTATGCACTACTGTAGACTACTATACACTACTGTACTATACACTACTATAATATACACTACTGTACTATACACTACTATACTATACACTTCTATACTGTACACTTCTATACACTACTGTACTATACACTTCTATTCTATACACTACTATACTACACACTGCTATACACTTCTATACTGTACACTTCTATACACTACTATACTACACACTGCTATACACTACTATGCTATACACCTCTATACTATACACTACTATACTATGCACTTCTATTCTATACAATGCTATACTACACACTGCTATACACTTCTATTCTATACACTACTATACTACACACTGCTATACACTACTGCGCTATACTCTGCTATACTATTCACATCTATACACTATTACTATACACTACTATACTATACACTACTATACTATACACTACTATACATTACTATACACTACTATACTATACACTACTATACATTACTCTACTATACATGACTATACTATACACGACTATACTATACACTACTATACTATACACTACTATACATGACTATACTATACACTACTATACACTACTATACTATACATTACTATACGATACACTTCTATTCTATACACTACTATACTAAACACTGCTATACACTACTGCGCTATACTCTGCTATACTATTCACATCTATACACTTACTATACACTACTATACTATACATTACTATACACTACTATACACTACTATACTATACACTACTATACATTACTATACTATACACTACTATACTATACTATACACTACTATACTATACACTACTATACATTACTATACTATACACTACTATACATTACTCTACTATACACTACTATACTATACACTACTATACTATACACTACTATACATTACTATACTATACACTACTATACATTACTCTACTATACACTACTATACATGACTATACTATACACTACTATACATGACTATACTATACACTACCATACATGACTATACTATACACTACTATACTATACACTACTATACATGACTATACTATACTATACATTACTATACGATACACTACTATACTATACACTACTTTATAAACTGGGTGTTTTGACCCTTGAATGCTGATTGGCTGACATCCGTGGTATGTCAGACCTATACCATAGGTATGAGAACATTTATTTTACTGCTCTAATTACGTTGGTAACCAGTTTATAATAGCAATAAGGCACCTCGGGGGTTTGTGATATATGGCCAATATACCACGGCTAAGGGCTGTATCCAGGCACTCCGCGATGCGTCATGCATAAGAACAGCCCTTAGCCGTGGTATATTGGCCGTATATCACACCCCCTCGGGCCTTATTGCTTATGTACACTACTAGGAGGAACTAGAAAGACATCATGGACTGTAGGGGACATGAGGCTGGTCATAAAGGGACATTAGAAGACATTGGTCAGCTTGATGGCAGAGATAAGCTCCTGCTTAGGATGAGAAACTACCAACAGGAATGTCAGGTTGTTATACTGACCTCTAACCTCTGACCCTGCAGATTGAGGATGCTCCCGAGGCGGAGAAGGAGGAAGCCAAGTCTGAGTAGCAACACTGCCAACCCCTGACGCCTAACCTCCGACCCCAACCCTTCCCACCAGCCTGCCCCAGTGTTCGTGGTCCCCCTCCAAGACATATTGTTAACAGAGGAATATTTTTATCAGTGATTTTATAAGTATACTATCTACTATCCGTACAGATTTTTAGCACAAAGCAAAGCTGAGTAATATAATGTAGATCTGCAGTGGTCATATCAACAAAGTGTCTGCAGGCAAGATGAACACACTAAAATCTTTTTTAATTAAACAGCATTTCATGATTGTGTAGGAAGCAAAGCGCGTCCCGTCCCATAGTGAGTTGTGTTCCTGTGCCCCCCTCCTCCACAGTTGGTTCTCCTAGGGTTCTACCTTATTCCTGGTTAATTAACGGTTCTCCCTGACGTTCCCTTGCTTTGTCTAAATGTTCCTGTTTTTACATTAAACATGTTCTAAGCGTGTTGAAAGTGTGTTGTCCAATAAAAAAGAGGAAGAGGATCATGAGAAACATTCTGGACAGAGTGACATGCGTGTCTCCTAGGCGACCCTGTAACAGTGACATGCGTGTGTCTCCTAGGCGACCCTGTAACAGTGACATGCGTGTGTCTCCTAGGCGACCCTGTAACAGTGACATGCGTGTGTCTCCTAGGCGACCCTGTAACAGTGACATGCGTGTGTCTCCTAAGCGACCCTGTAACAGTGACATGCTTGTCTCCTAGGCGACCCTGTAACAGTGACATGCTTGTCTCCTAGGCGACCCTGTAACAGTGACATGCTTGTCTCCTAGGCGACCCTGTAACAGTGACATGCGTGTGTCTCCTAGGCAACCCTGTAACAGTGACATGCTTGTCTCCTAGACGACCCTGTAACAGTGACATGCGTGTGTCTCCTAGGCGACCACGGCAGTAGTGTGTGACAGCTCTCCATCTTGCTGGTTTTCTAAACACATGTTTTTTTTAGATGAGCGGTTCTCTGACGTGTCTGTCCCTCTGATGTTCTGGAATTCTCCAATAAAACAAGTCCTGTGAATTTTCCTCAAAACTTTGTTGTCGTTATTCCATCCCCCGTTCTAGTTGGGTCTTAATTCTAGTTTTTATTATGTGTGAAGGCTGTTGCAGTTGTGTTTTAGTTCTGTTGTGGCTTCACTCACAAGTATGGAACTAGCTCCTGACTAATCCAGCAGGAAACACATTAATCCTACTCCTGGATTCTCCATTGATCATGCTGTTTAGTCCAGGACTAGGACCTACAGTGTTAATGTTAACCCCATTTTACCTCACAGCTGCTCTTAGGTGAAATGCTCTATGGCGGTGTATAGACAGAGAAAAGCCTGGGTCGCTGGCTCAATGCATTTATAACATGAATACTTTACCTCTGAGATAAATCTACCAACTGATACCTTTGACAAAATAAATAAAAAGAGGGAAGGAAGAAGAAACTGAAGGAAGTATTGCATTGTAAACGATTATTCGAAGAGCAGGCTCCATTTTGTCTCTTGGTTGTGAAGAGTGTAGTTATGTTTATGATCACTAGGTGTCAGGATTGTCCTGTATCAGCTAGCTGTGAGAACAGTGCCAATTTTCTCTGCAGAGGGCTAAGAATTAGTGTGGCAGCACTAGTGTGGCAGCAGGCCAAACAAACAATGACACCTGATTCAACTAATCATCAAATCCTGTTCATCAATGAGGAATATATTAGTTGTGTGACTGCTTGGCTGGAACAAAATCCTACACCCACACTGACACAGTTGAGTTAGAATGAGGAAGCCATATACATAGAATTACTAGTTAATGAAGTTGGTGAAGCTACTCTGAAAGTATAGTTGACCAATTACTTCCTACTGGAAGAAGTTAAGATACACTAAAGCTACCCTTAATGATGCGCTATGCAGAAATCACTCCGCCTTACGCTCGTCATATGTGGCAGGGCTTGGAAAACTATTACGGACTACAAAGGGAAAGCCAGACGTGAGCTCCACAGTGATGCGATCCTACCAGATGAGCTAAATGCCTTTTATGCCTGTTTCGAGGCAAGCAACACTGAAGCATGCATGAGAGCACCAGCTGTTCCGGACGACTGTGTGATAACGCTTTCGGTAGCTGATGTGAGCAAGACCTTTAATCATGTCAACATCCACAAAGCCGCGGGGCCAGACGGATTACAAGGACTTGTACTCAAAGCATGCGTGGACCAACTGGCAAGTGTCTAAACTGACATTTTCGACCTCTCCCTGACAGAGTCTGTAATGTCTACTTGTTTCAAGCAGATGTCACAACGTGGCCCTCTTTGGGTTCAGCGAGCACCATCCCCCTTGCTCTGCACCATCCCCCTCTCTCTCTCTCTCAACATCTCTCTCTCTTCCCCCTACACCCAGGCTCTGTTAGGCAGGTCATAAATTCCTAGAGGAGTTTCTCTCCTCATGGCCAGGCAGTGTAGAGAGAGAAGGTTTCACAGGAGAACAAAGGAACCTTATTCTCCATCATAGAACTTGAGAACTGAACAATGTCCATGTTTTGGAGTATGTGTACACGGTCGGGGGAGAATCCAGCTACAAACTGGTCCGTTTTGTACAATTTTGTGAAACTCATGAGAGACGATACAGCCACATTACCATAACTCTGTTTATACAAGAGTCTCCGTTGTGAAGCTTGCATCTAATTGTTGTATAAAATGAATGAGTAAAGATAAAACTATTTGTGAAATTATGTAATGTGATTTTAAACTGTTTAATGAAAGAGAATCCAATTCCCTTTAAAGTTTAACTAAATCATTGGCCCACCCCATGAGCACAGACATTGGTCTGGCATCATGGGACAGCCCCTTTCTACTGTTACGAATATAACCCCCACCTGGAGGAATTCCCTTCGGACCAGCTTACCTTGATTACCACGAGAGGGCTAAGGTTTGAGTAGAGACCAGTACCTCATCACAGAGGGAGCTAAGGTTTGAGTAGATTGCTGAATCTTTTAACCATACCACGTGGTTAAACTGAGACTATCGATCCGACAGAATAAGAGCAAATCTTTGATAGTAATTACTAGTCTGCAGCTAGAAATTCAATACCATCGAATGCGAAGGCCGACAACCGCCAAAACATCTATTCCAATAACAACATTTCTGAATGTTACTCTGAAGTAGCCATTTTAACCAAAGACTCCAGGGACACAGAGAGAGCGGCGGATGAACTTCCAACAGATCACGACGACACACTGAGCGTAAATATATATATTGATTGCAATTATTCCCAAATGAGTGAGCGTTCATGTGCAAAGGATTAGCATTTCAATGGTTATAATTCTCAACTTTGTAGTGTCTTTTATCTTTCACGCCCTTCTCAGTCTCTTTGTCTACCAAGCCGCCATGCCGGTTTAGACCACTAGGGCACATCCCCTATCATTTCCTTGTAACCATATCTACTTTGTTTGTATGTGCATTTCTGTGATTATTTAGATAGTTAATAAATAAATGATTGAGACAATTGATGTATGGATGATTCATAGTGAAGACTGGGTTCGTGCAGATAACCAACAATTTACGACGTTTGGAATGAGACTAACGCGAGGTAAAGAATAACTCATTAATTTGAAGACTGATTGATCAGATATTAAAATATCTGAAAAGTTGTATTAGGAAAATTATAACTTTGTAATCTGAATATTTTCCTTGGTGCCCCGACTTCCTAGTTAATTACATTTACATGATTAGAATAATCACGTAATAATAATTACAGAGAATTGATTTGATAAAATAAGTCTTCAGTTTAATGATGCCAAAGACACGACACAGACCACCATAGTCCCTGTGCCCAAGGAAGCGAACGTAACCTGCCTAAATGATTACCCGCCCCGTAGCACTCATGTCAGTAGCACTCACGTCAGTAGCACTCACGTCCGTAGCACTCACGTCAGTAGCACTCACATCAGTAGCACTCAAGTCAGTAGCCATGAAGTGCTTTGAAAGGCTGGTCTCACATCAACAGCATCATATCGGATACCCTAACCCACTCCAGCGGAGTCAAAGGACCACAGCAAGAGGAGCAAGACAATCAACGATGGTCGCATGTCACGAGCCGTGGAAGCCGAAGACAGCGACTTCTCTCAAAGCAGTCTACACTCCCAACGAGAGGCCCGGAGAGGATACAAACAACGAATAGTTTTGCAGTCCTGGAGCTTGATCTTCCTGCATCTTCGTCGCTGGGGGTGCTGTGTCTGCGGCCTCAGTGCCTACAACTACGAAGTCAACGTCAACAACCTTCCGTCCCTGCTCTGGATCGAGCGGGGCTTCTCCATCTGTCTGAGGTCTGCCACAGGCACTGGGAGCAACGGGCTCAAGTTTTCCTGCCTCTCACTCGTCCATAAAGGGTTCTCCGAATACTGGGCGGATTTCCTCGTCCTTCTTGCCAGCCGTGATTCTGGGCAGCTCCATGGTAAGAAATGTGATCGTTCCTGGTGCAAAAACAATGTCCTTTCATGGAGCTCAAGTAAATAACATTACTAAGCTGCTCCCGAATGTACTATGCCAGGGTTTTAATGACATTATGAAGGGCAGTTCTGAAAAGTTGAAACTGGATTTTAAAGAGTTAATTGACTCTGCTAAACACTAACAAAAGACCCATCATATATGGCCCTGTGCCCTCTCTGAATCGTGGCTTTGAATGCTTTAGCAGGATTCTTTCTCTTCACAACTGGCTACGTGATTATTGTAGATCAATGGGTGTAACTTTTGTTGACATTTTTGATACTTTTTGGAAACAAAACATGTTTTATAAGGAGGATGGGATCCACCCAAGTCATGTGTGCTCCTGGATCCTTTCACAGCAATATAAGGCTGCGTTGAGACAATGACTTATCAGTGACCCAAGTTCAGCTTGTCACGTTCTGACCAGTAAAGGGGTCATTTGTTATTGTATTTTGGTCAGGACGTGGCAGGGGGGTATTTGTTTTATGTGGTTCGGGGTGTGTGTTTATGTAGAGGGGTGTTTGGTTTGAGTATTCCGGGGTTTTTGGGTTATGTTCTATGTGTCGTATTCTAGGTTCTATCTATGTTGTGTATTTCTTTGTGTTGGCCTGGTATGGCTCTCAATCAGGAACAGTTGTACATCGTTGTTGCTGATTGAGAGTCATACTTAGGTAGCCTGTTTCCACCTGTCCCTTTGTGGGAAGTTGTATTCGTGCACTGCTATGTTTAGCCTGCAGAACTGTTAGCTGTCGTTCGTTTTTTCGTTTTGTTGTTTTTGTGTGGTGTTCGTAATAAAATAAATATGAGCATTCACGTACCCGCTGCATTTTGGTCCACTTCCTACGACGACCGTTACAGAACTTCCCACCACCAATGGACCAAGCAGCGGGGTAAGGAGCAAAAGAGGAATTATGTGGACTATTCGGAGACTTGGACATGGGAGGAGATCCTGGATGGGGCAGGACCATGGCATCAGGCTGGGGAATATTGTTGCCCACCGGAGGAGATAGAGGCAGCCAAGGCGGAGCGACGCCAGTATGAGGCTCTATACACACAGTTGGCATTTAAGCCTGAGAGGCAGCCCCAATACATTTTTTTGGGGGGGGGCACACGGGAATTTTGGCTGGGCCAGGTTTAAGCCCCAAGCTAACTCCCCGTGCTTATCGGAAGCAGCCTGTTATTGGTCAGGTCCCGTGCTATGGGGTGATACACACGGCGTCGAGGCCGAGCATTCACAGGCCGGTGTGCGAGGTGCCAGCTCCCTGCATTTGCTAGGGGGAAGCGGGCATCCAGCCAGAAAGGGTGGTGCCAGTACTGCGCTCGAGACCGCCAGTGCGCCTTAATGGCCCAGTGTATCTTGTTCCCGCTCCTCGCACTAGCCCCGAGGTGCGTGTTTCCAGTCTGGCACATCCAAAGCCAGCACCACGCACCAGGCTTCCAGTGCGTCAGCCCAGTCCAACTCGTCCTGTTCCTGCTTCTCGCACTAGCCCTGAGGTGCGTGTTTCCAGTCTGGCACATCCAAAGCCAGCACCACGCACCAGGCTTCCAGTGCGTCAGCCCAGTCCAACTCGTCCTGTTCCTGCTCCTCGCACTAGCCCTGAGGTGCGTGTTTCCAGTCTGGCACATCCAAAGCCAGCACCACGCACCAGGCTTCCAGTGCGTCAGCCCAGTCCAACTCGTCCTGTTCCTGCTCCTCGCACTAGCCTTGGGGTGCATGTCACCAGTCTGGTACCTCCACTACCAGGCTTCCAGTGCGTCAGCCCAGTCCAACTCGTCCTGCTCCTCGCACTAGCCTTGGGGTGCGTGTCTCCAGTCTGGTATCTCCAGTACCAGCCCCATGCATCAGGCTTTCAGTGCGCAGTCCCCGTCCAGAGCTTCCGACGACAGTACCCCGTCCAGAAATGGCCCACAGTCCGGAACCAAGAGAGACGGCCCATAGTCCGGAACCGAATGAGACGGCCTACAGTCCGGAATTGAGTGAGAAGGCCTACAGTCCGGAACCGAGTGAGACGGCATACAGTCCGGAACCGAGTGAGACGACCTACAGTCCAGAACCGAGTGAGAAGGCCTACAGTCCGGAACCGAGTGAGACGGCCTACAGTCCGGAACCGAGTGAGACAGCCTACAGTCCGGAACCGAGTGACACGGCATACAGTCCGGAAACGAGTGAGACGGCCTACAGTCCAGAATCGGCGCAGCCAGAGTCACCCGACTGTCCGGAACCCCCAGAGTCGACCTACAGTCCGGAGCTCCCAGAGTCGCCCTTTTGCCCGAGGTCTACAGCGAAGGGCTTCAGCCCGAGGTCTACAGTGATGCGCTTCAGCCAGAGGCATTCAGCGGGGGTGGACTGGTTAGGCGGGGGACTAAGGCCAGTGCCTGAGCCACCTCCACAGTAGGAGGATTGGGGAGGGGGGGTGTAGCACGGGAACCGTCGGTGATGTTAGCCACCCTCCCTTCCCTTCCTTTAGTTTGGGGGGTTTATTTTTGTGTTTATTTTTTTTTGTGTGAGGTGCATCTGGGGTCTGCACCTTTGGGGGGGGTACTCTCACGCTCTGACCAGTAAAGGGGTCATTTGTTATTGTAGTTTGGTCAGGACGTTTTGTGTGGTGTTCGTAATAAAATAAATATGAGCATTCACGTACCCACTGCATTTTGGTCCACTTCCTACGACGACCGTTACACAGCTCAGCTAATCCCTACCATTGTGACGCAGAGTTGTCATAACGCTTCAGCAATTGTACACTATACCAGGGGCGTCAGTAGACACAAGGATTGGCCCCTTTTTTTCAATTTTCACCTAAAATGACATACCCAAATCTAACTACCTGTAGCTCAGGCCCTGAAGCAACGATATGCATATTCTTGGTACCATTTGAAAGGAAACACTTTGAAGTTTATGGAAATGGAATGTAGTATAATATAACACAATAGATCTGGTAAAAGATAATACGAAGAAAAAAACAACCGTTCTTTTGTATTTTTTTTGTTCCATCTTTGAAATGCAAGAGAAAGGCCATAATGTATTATTCCGGCCCAGGTGCAATTTAGATTTTGGCCACTAGATGGCATCAGTGTATGTGCAAAGTTTTAGGCTGATCAATAAACCATTGCATGTCTGTTCAAGATTTTGTATCAAGACTGCCCAAATGTGCCTAATTTGTTTATTAACCTGTCTGGGCTAGGGGGCAGTATTGAGAATTTTGGAAAAAATATGTTCCCATTTTTAACTGCCTCCTACACCAACTCAGAAGCTAGAATATGCATATTATTGTTCAGGTTTGGATAGAAAACACTCTGAATTTTCTAAAACTGTTTGAATGGTGTCTGTGAGTATAACAGAACTCCTATGGCAGGCAAAAACCTGACAAGGTTTCAAGCAGGAAGTACCCTGTCTGACAAGGAGTCGTGCGTCTTGCATCTTTTTATTGAAAAGTAAGGATCTTAGCTGTAACGTGACAATTCCCAGGGCTCCGATAGGCTCTCAGAGCCCGGGAAATAACTGAAGGTTTACGAGGGAGCCTCAGGCTGAAACACATTATCACCTTTTGTAAGTGGCTGCTCCGAGTACCTTTGAATGAGGCGCGTGCACGAGTCGCTTCTGAGGAGAAATTTTATTCGGCTGTTTAGGCTCAATGCATACTCCCGGTCGGAATATTATCACTTATCTACGAGTTAAATGGCATAAAAATTGGTTTTAAACAGCGGTTGACATGCTTCGAAGTACGGTAATGGAATATTTAGACATTTTTGACACGCCAATGCGCCATGCGCGGGACCGTGAAGAAGCATTCTGATAGTGTCTAGAACTCACGAACAAAACGTCGCTGTTTGGATATAACGATGGATTATTTGGGACCAAACCAACATTTGTTATTGAAGTAGAAGTCCTGGCAGTGTATTCTGATGAAGAACAAGCAAGGTAAGAACATTTTTCTTATAGGAAATGTGATTTTGGTGGAGGCTGACCTGGGTGGGTATCTAAATAGCTAGCCCTGTAATGCCGGGCTATGTACTTAGATTATTGCAAAATGTGCTTCATCCGAAAAGCTATTTTAAAATCGGACATATCGAGTGCATAGAGGAGTAATGTATCTATAATTCTTAAAATAATTGTTATGCTTTTTGTGAACGTTTATCGTGAGTAATTTAGCAAACTGTTAGTAAATTCCCCGGAAGTTTGCGGGGGTTATGCTTTTTCTGAACGTCACATGCTAATGCAAAAAGCTGTTTTTTGATATAAATATGAACTTGATTGAACAGACATGCATGTATTGTATAACACAATGTCCTAGGTGTGTCATCTGATGAAGATCATCAAAGGTTAGTGCTGCATTTAGCTGTGGTTTGGGTTTATGTGACACGATATGCTAGCTTGAAAAATGGGTGTCTGATTTTTTCTGGCTGGGCACTCTGCTGACATAATCTAATGTTTTGCTTTCGTTGTAAAGCCTTTTTGAAATCGGACAGTGGGGTTAGATTAACGAGATTCTTGTCTTTAAATAGCTGTAAAATAGTCATATGTTTGAGAAATTGAAGTAATAGTATTTCTAACGATTCAAAAATCGCGCCACTGGAATTTCAGTAGCTGTTACGTAGGTGGGAAGAAATCGTCCCACATACCCCAGAGAGGTTAATAACTTTTCATGTTCAAAATTGTGCACTCTCCTCAAACAATAGCATGGTATTCTTTCACTGTAATAGCTACTGTAAATTGGACAGTGCAGTTAGATGAACAAGAATTTAAACTTTCTGACTATATCAGATATGTCTATGTCCTGGGAAATTTTCTTGTTACTTACAATCTCATGCTAATCGCATTAGCCTTCGTTAGCTCAACCATCCCGTGGAAGGGACACACCGATCCCGAATGCCCCTTTAACTGCCCTGAATGCCTCTACTGATCCTACAGCTATTGTATGCAGTAATCATGTGCCTATGAACCAATTATACTGTTAGCACTGAGCCGTTGTGCTCTAGGAGGAAATCCACTGAGCAGCTCACCCTCCACTAACATAAATAACATGAGCACATCTACTGCTGCTAAGCTTCCCAGTAAAGCAACGAAAACAAGTAATCATCCCAGAAGAAAAGTGCTCAAAATAGCCCACGTTAACCTCTTACATCTAGACGTTTCGCTAGCGGAACACCACTCCAATATCCAATGATAGGGCGTGGCGCGAAATACAAACTCCTCGAAAATCCGAAAACTTCAATTTTTCAAACATATGACTATTTTACACCATTTTAAAGACAAGACTCTCCTTTATCTAACCACACTGTCCGATTTCAAAAAGGCTTTACAACGAAAGCAAAACATTAGATTATGTCAGCAGAGTACCCAGCCAGAAATAATCAGACACCCATTTTTCAAGCTAGCATATAATGTCACCAAAACCACAGCTAAATGCAGCATTAACCTGTTTGGTATAGGGGGCAGTATTGAGAATTTTGGAAAAAATATGTTCCCATTTTTAACGGCCTCCTACACCAACTCAGAAGCTAGAATATGCATATTATTGTTCAGGTTTGGATAGAAAACACTCTGAATTTTCTAAAACTGTTTGAATGGTGTCTGTGAGTATAACAGAACTCCTATGGCAGGCAAAAACCTGACAAGGCTTCAAGCAGGAAGTACCCTGTCTGACAAGGAGTCGTGCGTCTTACCTCTTTTTATTGAAAAGTAAGGATCTTAGCTGTAACGTGACAATTCCCAGGGCTCCAATAGGCTCTCAGAGCCCGCGAAATAACTGAAGGTTTACGAGGGAACCTCAGGTTGAAATATATTATCGCCTTTTGTAAGTGGATGCTCGGAGGACCTTTCAATGATGCGCGTGCATGAGTCGCTTCTGAGGAGAAATTTTATTCGGCTGTTTAGGCTCAATGCATACTCCCGGTCGGAATATTAACACTTCTCTATGACATAAATGGCATAAAAATTGGTTTTAAACAGCGGTTGACATGCTTCGAAGTACGGTAATGGAATATTTAGACATTTTTGACACGCCAATGCGCCATGCGCGACACCGCGAAAAAGCATTCTAGAACTCACGAACAAAACGTCGCTGTTGGAACATAACGATGGATTATTTGGGACCAAACCAACATTTGTTATTGAAGTAGAAGTCCTGGCAGTGTATTCTGATGAAGAACAAGCAAGGTAAGAACATCTTTCTTATAGGAAATGTGATTTTGGTGGATGCTGACCTGGGTGGGTATCTAAATAGCTAGCCCTGTAATGCCGGGCTATGTACTTAGATTATTGCAAAATGTGCTTCATCCGAAAAGCTATTTTAAAATCGGACATATCGAGTGCATAGAGGGGTAATGTATCTATAATTCTTAAAATAATTGTTATGCTTTTTGTGAACGTTTATCGTGAGTAATTTAGCAAACTGTTAGTAAATTCACCGGAAGTTTGCGGTGGTTATGCTTTTTCTGAACGTCACATGCTAATGTAAAAAGCTGGTTTTTGATATAAATATGAACTTGATTGAACAGACATGCATGTATTGTATAACACAATGTCCTAGGTGTGTCATCTGATGAAGATTATAAAAGGTTAGTGCTGCATTTAGCTGTGGTTTGGGTTTATGTGACATGATATGCTAGCTTGAAAAATGGCTGTGTGATTATTTCTGGCTGGGTACTCTGCTGACATAATCTAATGTTTTGCTTTTGTTGTAAAGCCTTTTTGAAATCGGACAGTGGGGTTAGATTAACGAGATTCTTGTCTTTAAATAGCTGTGAAATAGTCATATGTTTGAGAAATTGAAGTTATAGCATTTCTAACGATTCAAAAATCGCGCCACTGGATTTCAGTGGCTGTTACGTAGGTGGGACGAGTTCGTCCCACATGTACTAGAGAGGCTAACCTTTGATGATCTTCATCAGATGACACTCCTAGGACATTATGTTATCTTCTTACATCTACACGTTCCGCTAGCGGAACGTCTGCTCCAATATCCAATGATGGGCGGGGCGCGAAATTCAAACTCCTCTAAATCCGAAAACTTACACTTTTCAAACATATGACTATGTTACAGCTATTTAAAGACAAGACTCTCCTTTATCTAACCAAACTGTCCGATTTCAAAAAGGCTTTACAGCGAAAGCAAAACATTAGATTATGTCAGCAGAGTACCCAGCCAGGAATAATCACACAGCCATTTTTCAAGCTAGCATATCATGTCACATAAACCCAAACCATATCTAAATGCAGCACTAACCTTTGATGATCTTCATCAGATGACACACCTAGGACATTGTGTTATACAATACATGCATGTCTGTTCAATCAAGTTCATATTTATATCAAAAACCAGCTTTTTACATTAGCATGTGACGTTCAGAACTAGCATTCCCACCGAACACTTCCGGTGATTTTACTAAATTACTCACGATAAACGTTCACAAAAAGCATAACAATTATTTTAAGAATTATAGATACAGAACTCCTCTATGCACTCGATATGTCCGATTTTAAAATAGCTTTTCGGATGAAGCACATTTTGCAATAATGTAAGTACATAGCCCGGCGTTACAGGGCTAGCTATTTAGACACCCACCCAGTGTAGCCTTCACCAAAATCACATTTCCTATAAGAAAAATGTTCTTACCTTGCTTGTTCTTCATCAGAATACACTGCCAGGACTTCTACTTCAATAACAAATGTAGGTTTGGTCCCAAATAATCCATCGTTATATCCAAACAGCGACGTTTTGTTCGTGCGTTCTAGACACTATCCCAACGCTAAATCTCGGCCACGAGCATGACGCAAAATATGACAAAAAATTTCGAAATATTCCATTACCGTACTTCGAAGCATGTCAACCGCTGTTTAAAACCAATATTTATGCAATTTATCTCGTAGAGAAGCGATAATATTCCGACCGGGAATCTGCCTGTCTGTAAACTGAGGAAAAAACCAAAAGCCGGGGGCGGGGCGTGTCACGCGCCTAAGGCTTAGTCCATTGACTGACCACTCAGCATTTGCTCTCGTGTGCTTCAGCCAGGGCTTTGAATGACATCATTCCTGTTTTTCCCGGGCTGTGAGACTCCATTGTTGACGTGACAAGTGTCACGTAAGAGCAGAGATCCTTTGTAAACGATAGAGAGAATCAAGAAGGGCAAGAAATGTTCAGACAGGGTACTTCCTGAACAGAAGCATCTCAGGTTTTTGCCTGCCATAGGAGTTCTGTTATACTCACAGACACCATTCAAACAGTTTCAGAAACTTTGGAGTGTTTTCTCTCCAAAGCTAATAATTATATGCATATTCCAGTTTCTGGGCAGGACTAATAATCAGATTAAATCGGGTACGTTTTTTATCCAGCCGTGAAAATACTGCCCCCTAGATGTAACAGGTTAAACAATACATGCATGTTTTGTTCAATCAAGTACATATTTATATCAAAACCCAGCTTTTTACATTAGCATGTGACGTTCAGAACTAGCATTCCCACCGAACACTTCCGGTGAATTTACTAAATTACTCACGATAAACGTTCACAAAAAACATAACAATTATTTTAAGAATTATAGATACAGAACTCCTTTATGCAATCGCGGTGTCCGATTTTAAAATAGCTTTTCAGTGAAAGCACATTTTGCAATATTCTGAGTAGATAGCTCGCCATCACGGGTTAGCTAATTTGACACCCACCAAGTTTGGTACTCACCAAACTCAGATTTACTATAAGAAAAATTGGATTACCTTTGCTGTTCTTCGTCAGAATGCACTCCCAGGACTTAACGAAGGGTGACAGGCGGACGCGTATCGTGACAAAAAAATTCAAAATATTCCATTACCGTATTTCGAAGCATGTCAAACGCTGTTTAGAATCAATTTTTATGCGATTTTTCTCGTAAAATAGCGATAATATTCCAACCGGGAGTCGTTGTTTTCGTTCAAAGACTGAAAATGTAAAATGGACTCTTCACGTGCATTCGCAGGCCCGTCTCATTGTTCTCAGATCAACCACTTACCAAATGTGCTACTGTTTTTCAGCCAGTAACTGCAGAGTCATCATTCAACGTTCTGGCGCCTTCTGAGAGCCTATGGGAGCCTTAGAAAGTGTCACGTTACAGCAGAGATCCTCTGTTTTGGATAGAGATGACAAAGAAGGCCAAGAAATGGTCAGACAGGGTACTTCCTGTACAGAATCTTCTCAGGTTTTGGCCTGCCATATGAGTTCTGTTATACTCACAGACACCATTCAAACAGTTTTAGAAACTGGAGTGTTTTCTATCCAAAGCTACTAATTATATGCATATTCTAGTTTCTGGGCAGGAGTAATAACCAGATTAAATCGGGTACGTTTTTTATCCGGCCGTGAAAATACTGCCCCCTATCCTTAACAAGTTAACATATGTAGCTTAAAAAACAAGGTTCATGAAATCAGTCATTTGCTAGTAACAGATGACATTCATATTCTGACTATCTCTGAAACTCACTTAGATAATACATTTGATACAGTGGTAGCAATACAAGGTTATAAGATTTATAGAAAAGATAGAAATGCCAATGGTGGAGGTGTTGCTGTTTATATTCAGAACCACATTCCTGTAAAGATTAAAGATGATATCATGTCAAATACTGTTGAATTAATATGGCTACAGGTTCATCTGCCTCACCTAAAGCCGATTTTGGTGGGAAGCTGCTATAGACCACCAAGTGCTAACAGTCAGTATCTGGATAACGTGTGAAATGCTTGATAATGTATGTGATATCTACAGAGAGGTATATTTTCTGGGTTCTTTAAATATTGACTGGCTTTCATCAAGCTGCCCACTCAATAAAAAGCTTCAAAATGTAACCAATGTTACATTACATAATGTTCTCTACTCTACTGTTCTCTACTCTACTCTACTGTCCTCTACAGTTCTCTACTCTACTGTTCTCTACTCTACTGTCCTCTACTGTTCTCTACTCTACAGTTCTCTACTCTACAGTTCTCTAGTCTACTGTTCTCTACTATACTGTTCTCTACTGTTATCTACTCTACTCTACTCTGCTCTACTGTTCTCTACTACAAACCTGATGTGGATAATATTTCAGTGTTGATGAGACAGTAACTTGCTGTCTACAGACCTGCTGTGGATAATATTTCATAGTGTTGATGAGACAGTAACTTGCTGTCTACAGACCTGATGTGGATAATATTTCATAGTGTTGATGAGACAGTAACTTGCTGTCTACAGACCTGATGTGGATAATATTTCATAGTGTTGATGAGACAGTAACTTGCTGTCTACAGACCTGATGTGGATAGTGTTGATCAGAGCGTTTCTAACCCAATGTTCCATCTGTGACTGGGTGTTCCGTCTAGGGTCAAGGGTTTTGTTCCGTTTAGGGTCAGAGACGAGGGGTCAGGCAGGTGTCAGTCAGGCATGTGTCCAGGGAGCAGGGGTCACGTGAGAAGGGGGGCAGGTGAGTCTGGAGGAAACTACTTTACCAGGTGGAGGTTGGTTGGTCGGGAGGAGGGAGGGAGGGAGGGAGGGAGGGAGAGGGGAGGGAGAAGGGAGGGAGGGAGGGAGGGAGGGAGGGAGGGAGAGGGGAGGGAGGGAGAAGGGAGGGAGGGAGAGGGGAGGGAGAAGGGAGGGAGGGAGAGGGGAGGATAGTGTGTGTGGCCTAGTTCCCTCCATCCTCTGTTGGAGCCTCACGCTGATGTCACGTCATCCCAGCCAGGTCACTAGTGATACAAGCTGGTATTCAAAGTCTATCCATGTCGAGAAATGGCGTGGAAACTGTCTGCTAGGGGCAAAAGTGAGCGCTGTTACCGTCAAGTAAGTTTCGGATTTGCTAGGATGTGGTGGACGGGGATGGCAGACGGCCTAAGCATCTGCCTCTGGAGCCAAAGGTTGCATGTTTAAATCCAGCAATAGAAAGTTGTTTTTTATATTTTTGTTTCAAGCCCTAACTTTAGAAATGAATGCCTAAACTTAACTTTAATGAAGCAAACAGCCTTCACACACACATACACAAAGTGGGTTGATAAGCCTGTCAGCACTCAGTTCTGGACCAACAAACACCCTGACCCCAGCTGTCAGTCACTGCAGAGTGTGTTCTGTAACATACGGTTTATCATATATAGACATAATATTCAACTGGCTTGGGGGATGAAAAATACCAGTGAATTCTCTTTCTCTGTCTCTCCTTCTTTCACTCTCTCTCCTTTTCTCTCTTTCTGTCTCTCTCCTCTCTCTTTCTCCCAGGAATGATAACCTGTCAAACACAGGAAGCTGGCAGAGGAGAGGAGAATCCATCCATCTGTCAGAAACAGAGAGAGATAGGAGGCTCCTAAACCTGGTATATCGGGTGTTGGATGAAGGGTGTGTGAGAGAAGGAAAAGAGAACGTGATTTAGTAGTGGCCTGTGCTCTCCTGTCCTGTCCTAGATGCCCTGGTTTATTCAACTCCGGGGCCAGGGTCGCCCGGCGCATGCCCCAGATGGTGCTGTCTGTCTGGGCTGCTGGCGCAGGATGTGCCTCTCTCACCCCCACCTCCACACACACTCTCACACAGCTAATTGATTACAGGGGGTAGGCCTTCTCACTTCCATACACACACACTGCGGACTGCTGGTCACAGAGACACACACACAAACGTGGCCGGAGCTGGCCTGTCATCGCTAATTCTATTAGAGACGCAGGAGTGTGACTGACTGCAGAGCACTTTACCATCTGCACCACACACACACACACACACACACACACACACACACACACACACACACACACACACACACACACACACACACACACACACACACACAGAAAAAATCCAGGTCAGAGAATTGAACATTGAACACACACCAACTGTCCAGTTTTATAACTGGTTGTGTATTCATCAACAGTCCATTAAATGAAGGAATCTCTAGATTAACTTTAGTTCAAATTAAACAGCAGTAGAATGGTAAGGGACAAGGGGAGGGGTCTGAGCTCTAAATTAACTTTAGTTAGGGTAAACAGCAGTAGACTAATCAGATTTGTCTGTGCTCATGGTTCTCACAGGAGAGGTGCTCTGCTATCAATCCACTGAGGTGAGGTGCTCTGCTATCAACCCACTGAGGTGAGGTGCTCTGCTATCATCACACTGAGGTGAGGTGCTCTGCTGTCAACCTACTGGGGCGAGGTGCTCTGCTATCAACAGAGCACCTCAGATAGAGATAGACAGGAATACAGAGTGGAGATAGACAGGTAGACAGAGTGGAGATAGACAGGTAGACAGAGTGGAGGTAGACAGGTAGACAGGTAGAGAAGTAGACGGAGTGGAGATAGACAGGTAGACAGAATGAAGGTAGACAGGTAGACAGAGTGAAGGTAGACAGGTAGACAGAGTGGAGGTAGTCAGGTAGACAGAGTGTAGATAGACAGAGTGGAGGGAGACAGGTAGACAGTGTGGAGGGAGACAGAGTCTATCTATACCTGAGCTGCGATCCAAACACTTAAAAGACACCCCTCAGCCCTCAAATTAAGTGGACACTTCTGATGACGTATCATGACGTCTGATGAGTGTACACTTGCAGGGCAAGGGGCAAAGGAGGAATTAATTTTAAATGGACCACCCTTGGCCAGAAATTCGTCACTCGTTCATGCGATGATTGTTTTTTCAGCCACCGGTAGCTGGTGGGTGCTTTATATGCGCTACAGTCAAGTTTGAGTGAATGTCTACTTATATTAAATATATTATTATTAATATACGCCTATTGAATGATAGCTAGCAAATGAATTAGCTAACTAACATTAGCCTTCCTACCTGGAACTTCTGAATGAAAATATTAGATTTCTACAATTTCCAGAACATAACCAAACAAAAACATATTTACTTTTTACGTACAGTAGTAGCAAAATCTCTAACGTTTTTACTTACACTTGTATGTTGACTTCTCCATTGACTTTTCTTAGCAGATGTACAATCGAGAAACGCCTCACAAGTCCTCAACTGGCAGCTTTATTAAATAGTACCCGCAAAACACCAGTCTCAATGTCAACAGTGAAGAGGCTACTCCGGGATAATGGCCTTCTAGGCAGAGTTCCTCTGTCCAGTGTCTGTGTTCTTTTGCACATCTTAAGCTTTTGTTTTTATTGGCCAGTCTGAGATATGGCTTTTTCTTTGCAACTCTGCCTAGAAGGCCAGCATCCCGGAGTCGCCTCTTCACTGTTGACATTGAGACTGTCATTTACATGACAGTCTCAACGTCAACATTAACAATGTCTCCACTGTATTTCTGATCAATTTGATGTTACTTTAATGGACAAAAATTGTGCTTTTCTTTCAAAAACAAGGACATTTCTAAGTGACCCCAAAAATGTTTAAACAGTAGTGTATGTATGTGTGTTTGTGTTGTGTCGGTATACGTGTGTGTGTTATGTAGTGTATGTCGTTCCATGAAGGCCTTCCAGACACGGAAGGTGAACTGAGGACCACGGTCAGACACGATGTCCTCCGGGATCCCATAGTGCCGGAAGACGTAAGAGAAGAGAGCCTCCACGGTCTGCATGTAGGGATGTAGGGGCCGTAGGGAGACCAGGCAGAGGAATCAAACGGCAGGCTTTTGAAAACCGGTCAACAACAACCTGGATGGCGTCTGTGACAACGTCCATGGAGAGATGGGACCAGGGTTGTTGTGGAACAGGTAGCGGGTGGAGTTTGCCATAGGGGGGGTGTCTCG
Source organism: Salmo trutta (assembly GCF_901001165.1). Taxonomy (NCBI): domain Eukaryota; kingdom Metazoa; phylum Chordata; class Actinopteri; order Salmoniformes; family Salmonidae; genus Salmo; species Salmo trutta. The sequence continues at coordinate 43,062,874 of NC_042969.1, read as the reverse complement.
GTGTCTTGCTCTGTGCGCAGGTGGAGCAGGAAGAGACGTAAACCCGGGTGTCCTGGGCCAAGGTGGGCCACCAGTACTTGGCAGAGAGACACTCGATAGTACAGGCTATATCCGAGTGAACATGATTGAGAGGAGCCATGACAGGTAGACACTCAGAGAGGAGCCATGACAGGTAGACACTCAGAGAGGAGCCAAGACAGGGTAGACACTCAGAGAGGAGCCATGACAGGGTAGACACTCAGAGAGGAGCCATGACAGGGTAGACTCTCAGAGAGGAGCCATGACAGGTAGACATTCAGAGAGGAGCCATGACAGGTACACTCAGAGAGGAGCCATGACAGGGTAGACACTCAGAGAGGAGCCATGACAGGTAGACACTCAGAGAGGAGCCATGACAGGGTAGACACTCAGAGAGGAGCCATGACAGGGTAGACACTCAGAGAGGAGCCATGACAGGGTAGACACTCAGAGAGGAGCCATGACAGGGTAGACACTCAGAGAGGAGCCATGACAGGGTAGACACTCAGAGAGGAGCCATGACAGGTAGACACTCAAAGAGGAGCCATGACAGGGTAGACACTCAGAGAGGAGCCATGACAGGGTAGACACTCAGAGAGGAGCCATGACCGGTACACTCAGAGAGGAGCCATGACAGGGTAGACACTCAGAGAGGAGCCTTGACAGGTACACTCAGAGAGGAGCCATGACAGGGGAGACACTCAGAGAGGAGCCATGACAGGTAGCTTATCTGATCACACTAACGCTCTGGGCAAGTTCTACTGTGAGACATCACTAGACAGGTGCACAGCCCTGCAAGGCTGACCACAGTATGAAAGCAATTAGTCTAATAAGAGAATCATGAAATGAGCCTTCAAGGAGGTTAGAATCGGTTTCGTAGCGTTGACTGTATCAGATTACTGGACAAAGACGGGCCTGTTAGATACTCAAACACCTGACCTATGAGACACGCACTGGGGCCTCCCATCAATTAACTCCTTCCTGCTATTTCCCTACCCCAGGCAGCAGCAGTGGAACGTTAGTTCACTGGCTCGACAGCCCCTCTGTGACAGCTAAATCGATGTTTGGTTTTGGATGTTGGTTTGGAGGGAAACTGGCCATTTCCACAGCTTGGCTAAACCCCCATTTGCCCTCCTGCGTGCTTCCTCCCTGGTCCCCCTGAATGCCTCCTGCCTGTGGTTCCTCCCTGCGCCTCCTGCTTGACTCCTCCCTGTGCCTCCTCCCTGCGCCTCCTCTCTACACCTCCTCCCTTCGCTTCCTCCATGCGCTTCCTCCCCGCGCCTCCTACGCCTCCTCCCCGCGCCTCCTACGCCTCCTCCCCGCGCCTCCTGCGCCTCCTCCCCACGCCTCCTGCGCGCCTCCTCCCTGCACCTCCTGCGCGCCTCCTCCCTGTGCCTCCTCCCTGCGTCTCCTCCCTGTGCATCCTCCCTGCGCCTCCTTCCTCTGCCTCCTTCCTCTGCCTCATCCCAGCGCCACCTTCCTGTGTCTCCTACCTGTGCCTCCCTGTACCTCCTCCCTGCACCTCCTCCCTGCGCCTCCCCCCTGTGCCTCCTCCCTGCACCTCCTCCCTGCTCCTCCTCCCTGAGCCTCCTCCCTGCACCTCCTCCCTGCTCCTCTTCCCTCTGCCTCCTCCCTGCGCCTCCTCCCTCTGCCTCCTCCCTGTGCCTCCTCCCTGCGCCTCCTCCCTGTGCCGCCTCCCTGTGCATCCTACGCGCCTCCTCCCTGTGCCTCCTGCATGTTTCCTCCCTGTGCCTCCTCCCGGTGCCTCCTACGCGCCTCCTTCCTGAGCCTCCTGCATCCCTCCTCCCTGTGCCTCATGCGTGCCTCCTCCCTGTGTCTCTTCCCTGTGCCTCCTGCATGGCTCTCCCTGTGCCTCCTGCATGCCTCCTCCCTATGCCTCCTGCGTGCCTCCTCCCTATGCCTCCTGCATGCCTCCTCCCTGTGCCTCCTGCATGCCTCCTCCCTGTGCCTCCTGCATGCCTCCTCCCTATGCCTCCTGCGTGCCTCCTCCATGTGTCTCTTCCCTGTCCCTCCTGCATGCCTCCTCCCTGTGCCTCCTGCGTGCCTCCTCCCTGTGCCTCCTGCATGCCTCCTCCCTGTGCCTCCTCCCTGTGCTTCCTGTGTGCCTCCTCCCTGTGCCTCCTATGGGCCTCCTCCCTGTGCCTCCCTCTGCCTCCTCCCTGTCTGTCCAAAGGTTTCCTACATAACGTTGAGGGACTCCCTTTCAGGAGTTGGTGGGAGAACAGATTGGACAGCGATACCTGTCCCATATAGTAATGTTCTGTTTGGAGCTTTGGCTTATAAATGCCAGTTAAATAACCTTGTCATCTCTAGAACTCTGTCTGATAGTTAATGAGAAGAATATGTAATATAATAGAGTAAAAAACTCTTGGAAAAAGGCAGAATGAGCCTGGCTAGAGGACTGGCTGCTTCATCACTGAGACCTGAATGAGCCTGGCTAGAGGACTGGCTGCTTCATCACTGAGACCTGAATGAGCCTGACTAGAGGACTGGCTGCTTCATCACTGAGACCTGAATGATCCTGGCTAGAGGACTGGCTGCTTCGTCACTGAGACCTGAATGAGACTGGCAAGAGGACTGGCTGCTTCATCAATCAGACCTGAATGAGACTGGCTAGATGACTGGCTGCTTCATCAATCAGACCTGAATGAGCCTGGCTAGAGGACTGGCTGCTTCCTCAATCAGACCTGAATGAGCTCACATCACCGGGCAAGGGCGGAAACTGACAGAGTGGGTCTGGCTAGAGGTCTTGCTGCTTCACTACTCAGACCTGAATGAGACTGGCTAGAGGATTGGCTGCTTCATCAATCAGACCTGAATGAGCCTGGCAAAAGGACTTGCTGCTTCATCACTGAGACCTGAATGGGACTGGCTAGAGGACTGGCTGCTTCATCACTGAGACCTGAATGAGCCTGGCTGGAGGACTTGCTGCTTCATCACTGAGACCTGAATGAGCCTGACTAGAGGACTGGCTGCTTCATCACTGAGACCTGAATGAGCCTGACTAGAGGACTGGCTGCTTCATCACTGAGACCTGAATGATCCTGGCTAGAGGACTGGCTGCTTCATCACTGAGACCTGAATGAGCCTGGCTGGAGGACTGGCTGCTTCATCACTGAGACCTGAATGATCCTGGCTAGAGGACTGGCTGCTTCATCACTGAGACCTGAATGAGCCTGGCTAGAAGACTGGCTGCTTCATCACTCAGACCTGAATGAACCTGGCAAGAGGACTGGCTGCTTCACTACTCAGACTTGAATGAGACTGGCTAGAGGATTGGCTGCTTCATCAATCAGACCTGAATGAGCCTGGCAAGAGGACTGGCTGCTTCATCCCCCGAGACCTGAATGGGACTGGCTAGAGGACTGGCTGCTTCATCACTGAGACCTGAATGAGCCTGGCTGGAGGACTGGCTGCTTCATCACTGAGACCTGAATGAGACTGGCTTGATGACTGGCTGCTTCATCACTGAGACCTGAATGAGCCTGGCTAGAGGACTGGCTACTTCATCACTGAGACCTGAATGAGCCTGGCTAGACAACTGGCAGCTTCATCACTGAGACTTGAATGAGTTCACATTACCAGGCAGGGGTGGAAACTGACAGAGTGGGTCTGGCTAGACGTCTGGCTGCATCACTACTCAGTTCTGAATGAGATTGACTAGAGGACTTGCTGCTTTATCAATCAGACCTGAATGAGCCTGGTTAGATGACTGGCTGCTTCATCACTGAGACCTGAATGAGCCTGGCTAGAGGACTGGCTGCTTCATTGCTGAGACCTGAATGAGCCTGGCTAGAGGACTGGCTGCTTCATCACTGAGACCTGAATGATCCTGGCTAGAGGACTGGCTTCTTCATCACTGAGACCTGAATGAGACTGGCAAGAGGACTGGCTGCTACATCAATCAGACCTGAATGAGACTGGCTAGATGACTGGCTGCTTCATCAATCAGACCTGAATGAGCCTGGCTAGAGGACTGGCTGCTTCCTCAATCAGACCTGAATGAGCTCACATCACCGGGCAAGGGCGGAAACTGACAGAGTGGGTCTGGCTAGAGGTCTTGCTGCTTCACTACTCAGACCTGAATGAGACTGGCTAGAGGATTGGCTGCTTCATCAATCAGACCTGAATGAGCCTGGCAAAAGGACTTGCTGCTTCATCACTGAGACCTGAATGGGACTGGCTAGAGGACTGGCTGCTTCATCACTGAGACATGAATGAACCTGGCTAGAAGACTGGCTGCTTCATCACTCAGACCTGAATGAACCTGGCAAGAGGACCGGCTGCTTCACTACTCAGACCTGAATGAGACTGTCTAGAGGATTGGCTGCTTCATCAATCAGACCTGAATGAGCCTGGCAAGAGGACTGACTGCTTCATCCCCCGAGACCTGAATTGGACTGGCTAGAGGACTGGCTGCTTCATCACTGAGACCTGAATGATCCTGGCTAGAGGACTGGCTGCTTCATCACTGAGACCTGAATGAGACTGGCAAGAGGACTGGCTGCTTCATCAATCAGACCTGAATGAGACTGGTTAGATGACTGGCTGCTTCATCAATCAGACCTGAATGAGCCTGGCTAGAGGACTGGCTGCTTCCTCAATCAGACCTGAATGAGCTCACATCACCGGGCAAGGGCGAAAACTGACAGAGTGGGTCTGGCTAGAGGTCTTGCTGCTTCACTACTCAGACCTGAATGAGCCTGGCTAGATAATTGGCTGCTTCATCAATCAGACCTGAATGAGCTTGGCAAGAGGATTTGCTGCTTCATCACTGAGACCTGAATGGGACTGGCTAGAGGACTGGCTGCTTCATCACTGAGACCTGAATGAGCGTGGCTGGAGGACTTGCTGCTTCATCACTGAGACCTGAATGAGCCTGACTAGAGGACTGGCTGCTTCATCACTGAGACCTGAATGATCCTGGCTAGAGGACTGGCTGCTTCATCACTGAGACATGAATGAGCCAGACTGGAGGACTGGCTGCTTCATCACTGAGACCTGAATGATCCTGGCTAGAGGACTGGCTGCTTCATCACTGAGACCTGAATGTTCCTGGCTAGAGGACTGGCTGCTTCATCACTGAGACCTGAATGAGCCTGGCTAGAGGACTGGTTGTTTCATCACTGAGACCTGAATGAGCCTGGCTAGAGGACTGGCTGCTTCATCACTGAGACCTGAATGAGCCTGGCTAGAGGACTGGCTGCTTCCTCACTGAGACCTGAATGAGCCTGGCTAGAGGACTGGTTGCTTCATCACTGAGACCTGAATGATCCTGGCTAGAGGACTGGCTGCTTCATCACTGAGACCTGAATGAGGCTGGCTAGAGGACTGGATGCTTCATCACTGAGACCTGAATGAAAATGGCTAGAGGACTGGCTGCTTCATCACTGGGACCTAAATGATCCTGACTAGAGGACTGGCTGCTTCATCACTGAGACCTGAATGATCCTGGCTAGAGGACTGGCTGCTTCATCACTGAGACCTGAATGAGCCTGGCTAGAAGACTGGCTGCTTCATCACTCAGACCTGAATGAACCTGGCAAGAGGACTGGCTGCTTCACTACTCAGACCTGAATGAGACTGGCTAGAGGATTGGCTGCTTCATCAATCAGACCTGAATGAGCCTGGCAAGAGGACTGGCTGCTTCATCCCCCGAGACCTGAATTGGACTGGCTAGAGGACTGGCTGCTTCATCACTGAGACCTGAATGAGCCTGGCTGGAGGACTGGCTGCTTCATCACTGAGACCTGAATGAGACTGGCTTGATGACTGGCTGCTTCATCACTGAGACCTGACTGAGCCTGGCTAGAGGACTGGCTACTTCATCACTGAGACCTGAATGAGCCTGGCTAGACAAATGGCAGCTTCATCACTGAGACTTGAATGAGTTCACATTACCAGGCAGGGGTGGAAACTGACAGATTGGTTCTGGCTAGACGTCTGGCTGCTTCACTACTCAGTTCTGAATGAGACTGGCTAGACGACTTGCTGCTTTATCAATCAGACCTGAATGAGCCTTGCTAGATGACTGGCTGCTTCATCACTGAGACCTGAATGAGCCTGGCTAGAGGACTGACTGCTTCATCGCTGAGACCTGAATGAGCCTGGCTATAGGACTGGCTGCTTCATCACTGAGACCTGAATGATCCTGGCTAGAGGACTGGCTGCTTCATCTCTGAGACCTGAATGAGCCAGACTGGAGGACTGGCTGCTTCATCACTGAGACCTGAATGATCCTGGCTAGAGGACTGGCTGCTTCATCACTGAGACCTGAATGTTCCTGGCTAGAGGTCTTGCTGCTTCACTACTCAGACCTGAATGAGACTGGCTAGATATTTGGCTGCTTCATCAATCAGACCTGAATGAGCTTGGCAAGAGGATTTGCTGCTTCATCACTGAGACCTGAATGGGACTGGCTAGAGGACTGGCTGCTTCATCACTGAGACCTGAATGAGCGTGGCTGGAGGACTTGCTGCTTCATCACTGAGACCTGAATGAGCCTGACTAGAGGACTGGCTGCTTCATCACTGAGACCTGAATGATCCTGGCTAGAGGACTGGCTGCTTCATCACTGAGATCTGAATGAGCCAGACTGGAGGACTGGCTGCTTCATCACTGAGACCTGAATGATCCTGGCTAGAGGACTGGCTGCTTCATCACTGAGACCTGAATGTTCCTGGCTAGAGGACTGGCTGCTTCATCACTGAGACCTGAATGAGCCTGGCTAGAGGACTGGTTGTTTCATCACTGAGACCTGAATGAGCCTGGCTAGAGGACTGGCTGCTTCATCACTGAGACATGAATGAGCCTGGCTAGAGGACTGGCTGCTTCCTCACTGAGACCTGAATGAGCCTGGCTAGAGGACTGGTTGCTTCATCACTGAGACCTGAATGATCCTGGCTAGAGGACTGGCTGCTTCATCACTGAGACCTGAATGAGGCTGGCTAGAGGACTGGATGCTTCATCACTGAGACCTGAATGAACCTGGCTAGAGGACTGGCTGCTTCATCACTGGGACCTAAATGATCCTGACTAGAGGACTGGCTGCTTCATCACTGAGACCTGAATGATCCTGGCTAGAGGACTGGCTGCTTCATCACTGAGACCTGAATGAGCCTGGCTAGAAGACTGGCTGCTTCATCACTCAGACCTGAATGAACCTGGCAAGAGGACTGGCTGCTTCACTACTCAGACCTGAATGAGACTGGCTAGAGGATTGGCTGCTTCATCAATCAGACCTGAATGAGCCTGGCAAGAGGACTGGCTGCTTCATCCCCCGAGACCTGAATTGGACTGGCTAGAGGACTGGCTGCTTCATCACTGAGACCAGAATGAGCCTGGCTGGAGGACTGGCTGCTTCATCACTGAGACCTGAATGAGACTGGCTTGATGACTGGCTGCTTCATCACTGAGACCTGACTGAGCCTGGCTAGAGGACTGGCTACTTCATCACTGAGACATGAATGAGCCTGGCTAGACAACTGGCAGCTTCATCACTGAGACTTGAATGAGTTCACATTACCAGGCAGGGGTGGAAACTGACAAATTGGTTCTGGCTAGACGTCTGGCTGCTTCACTACTCAGTTCTGAATGAGACTGGCTAGAGGACTTGCTGCTTTATCAATCAGACCTGAATGAGCCTGGCTAGATGACTGGCTGCTTCATCACTGAGACCTGAATGAGCCTGGCTAGAGGACTGGCTGCTTCATCGCTGAGACCTGAATGAGCCTGGCTAGAGGACTGGCTGCTTCATCACTGAGACCTGAATGATCCTGGCTAGAGGACTGGCTGCTTCATCTCTGAGACCTGAATGAGCCAGACTGGAGGACTGGCTGCTTCATCACTGAGACCTGAATGATCCTGGCTAGAGGACTGGCTGCTTCATCACTGAGACCTGAATGTTCCTGGCTAGAGGTCTTGCTGCTTCACTACTCAGACCTGAATGAGACTGGCTAGATATTTGGCTGCTTCATCAATCAGACCTGAATGAGCTTGGCAAGAGGATTTGCTGCTTCATCACTGAGACCTGAATGGGACTGGCTAGAGGACTGGCTGCTTCATCACTGAGACCTGAATGAGCGTGGCTGGAGGACTTGCTGCTTCATCACTGAGACCTGAATGAGCCTGACTAGAGGACTGGCTGCTTCATCACTGAGACCTGAATGATCCTGGCTAGAGGACTGGCTGCTTCATCACTGAGATCTGAATGAGCCAGACTGGAGGACTGGCTGCTTCATCACTGAGACCTGAATGATCCTGGCTAGAGGACTGGCTGCTTCATCACTGAGACCTGAATGTTCCTGGCTAGAGGACTGGCTGCTTCATCACTGAGACCTGAATGAGCCTGGCTAGAGGACTGGTTGTTTCATCACTGAGACCTGAATGAGCCTGGCTAGAGGACTGGCTGCTTCATCACTGAGACATGAATGAGCCTGGCTAGAGGACTGGCTGCTTCCTCACTGAGACCTGAATGAGCCTGGCTAGAGGACTGGTTGCTTCATCACTGAGACCTGAATGATCCTGGCTAGAGGACTGGCTGCTTCATCACTGAGACCTGAATGAGGCTGGCTAGAGGACTGGATGCTTCATCACTGAGACCTGAATGAACCTGGCTAGAGGACTGGCTGCTTCATCACTGGGACCTAAATGATCCTGACTAGAGGACTGGCTGCTTCATCACTGAGACCTGAATGATCCTGGCTAGAGGACTGGCTGCTTCATCACTGAGACCTGAATGAGCCTGGCTAGAAGACTGGCTGCTTCATCACTCAGACCTGAATGAACCTGGCAATAGGACTGGCTGCTTCACTACTCAGACCTGAATGAGACATGGCTAGAGGATTGGCTGCTTCATCAATCATACCTGGAATGAGCCTGGCAAGAGGACTGGCTGCTTGCATCCCCCGAGACCTGAATTGGACGGGCTAGAGGACTGGCTGCTTCATCACTGAGACCAGAATGAGCCTGGCTGGAGGACTGGCTGCTTCATCACTGAGACCTGAAGAGACTGGGGCTTGATGACTGGCTGCTTCATCACTGAGACCTACTGAGCTGGCTAGAGGACTGGCTACTTCATCACTGAGACATGATGAGCCTGGCTAGACAACTGGCAGCTTCATCACTGAGACTTGAATGAGTTCACATTACCAGGCAGGGGTGGAAACTGACAAATTGGTTCTGGCTAGACGTCTGGCTGCTTCACTACTCAGGTTCTGAATGAGACTGCTAGAGGACTTGCTGCTTCATCAATCAGACCTGAATGAGCCTGGCAAGAGGACTGGCTGCTTCATCACTGAGATCTGAATTGGACTGGCTAGAGGACTGGCTGCTTCATCACTGAGACCTGAATGAGCCTGGCTGGAGGACTGGCTGCTTCATCACTGAGACCTGAATGAGCCTGACTAGAGGACTGGCTGCTTCATCACTGAGACCTGAATGATCCTGGCTAGAGGACTGGCTGCTTCATCACTGAGACCTGAATGAGCCAGGCTGGAGGACTGGCTGCTTCATCACTGAGACCTGAATGATCCTGGCTAGAGGACTGGCTGCTTCATCACTGAGACCTGAATGATCCTGGCTAGAGGACCAGCTAATTCATCACTGAGACCTGAATGAGGCTGGCTAGAGGACTGGATGCTTCATCACTGAGACCTGAATGAACCTGACTAGAGGACTGGCTGCTTCATCACTGGGACCTAAATGATCCTGACTAGAGGACTGGCTGCTTCATCACTGAGACCTGAATGATCCTGGCTAGAGGACTGGCTGCTTCATCACTGAGACCTGAATGGGCCTGGCTAGAAGACTGGCTGCTTCATCACTCAGACCTGAATGAACCTGGCAAGAGGACTGGCTGCTTCACTACTCAGACCTGAATGAGACTGGCTAGAGGATTGGCTGCTTCATCAATCAGACCTGAATGAGCCTGGCAAGAGGACTGGCTGCTTCATCCCCCGAGACCTGAATTGGACTGGCTAGAGGACTGGCTGCTTCATCACTGAGACCAGAATGAGCCTGGCTGGAGGACTGGCTGCTTCATCACTGAGACCTGAATGAGACTGGCTTGATGACTGGCTGCTTCATCACTGAGACCTGACTGAGCCTGGCTAGAGGACTGGCTACTTCATCACTGAGACATGAATGAGCCTGGCTAGACAACTGGCAGCTTCATCACTGAGACTTGAATGAGTTCACATTACCGGGCAGGGGTGGAAACTGACAGATTGGTTCTGGCTAGACGTCTGGCTGCTTCACTACTCAGTTCTGAATGAGACTGGCTAGAGGACTTGCTGCTTTATCAATCAGACCTGAATGAGCCTGGCTAGATGACTGGCTGCTTCATCACTGAGACCTGAATGAGCCTGGCTAGAGGACTGGCTGCTTCATCGCTGAGACCTGAATGAGCCTGGCTAGAGGACTGGCTGCTTCATCACTGAGACCTGAATGATCCTGGCTAGAGGACTGGCTGCTTCATCACTGAGACCTGAATGAGACTGGCAGGAGGACTGGCTGCTTCATCAATCAGACCTGAATGAGACTGGCTAGATGACTGGCTGCTTCATCAATCAGACCTGAATGAGCCTGGCTAGAGGACTGGCTGCTTCCTCAATCAGACCTGAATGAGCTCACATCACATGGGCAAGGGCGGAAAATGACAGAGTGGGTCTGGCTAGAGGTCTGGCTGCTTCACTACTCAGACCTGAATGAGACTGGCTTGAGGATTGGCTGCTTCATCAATCAGACCTGAATGAGCCTGGCAAGAGGACTGGCTGCTTCATCACTGAGATCTGAATGGGACTGGCTGGAGGACTGGCTGCTTCATCACTGAGACCTGAATGAGCCTGGCTGGAGGACTGGCTGCTTCATCACTGAGACCTGAATGATCCTGGCTAGAGGACTGGCTGCTTCATCACTGAGACCTGAATGATCCTGGCTAGAGGACCAGCTAATTCATCACTGAGACCTGAATGAGGCTGGCTAGAGGACTGGATGCTTCATCACTGAGACCTGAATGAACCTGACTAGAGGACTGGCTGCTTCATCACTGGGACCTAAATGATCCTGACTAGAGGACTGGCTGCTTCATCACTGAGACCTGAATGATCCTGGCTAGAGGACTGGCTGCTTCATCACTGAGACCTGAATGGGCCTGGCTAGAAGACTGGCTGCTTCATCACTCAGACCTGAATGAACCTGGCAAGAGGACTGGCTGCTTCACTACTCAGACCTGAATGAGACTGGCTAGAGGATTGGCTGCTTCATCAATCAGACCTGAATGAGCCTGGCAAGAGGACTGGCTGCTTCATCCCCCGAGACCTGAATTGGACTGGCTAGAGGACTGGCTGCTTCATCACTGAGACCAGAATGAGCCTGGCTGGAGGACTGGCTGCTTCATCACTGAGACCTGAATGAGACTGGCTTGATGACTGGCTGCTTCATCACTGAGACCTGACTGAGCCTGGCTAGAGGACTGGCTACTTCATCACTGAGACATGAATGAGCCTGGCTAGACAACTGGCAGCTTCATCACTGAGACTTGAATGAGTTCACATTACCAGGCAGGGGTGGAAACTGACAGATTGGTTCTGGCTAGACGTCTGGCTGCTTCACTACTCAGTTCTGAATGAGACTGGCTAGAGGACTTGCTGCCTTATCAATCAGACCTGAATGAGCCTGGCTAGATGACTGGCTGCTTCATCACTGAGACCTGAATGAGCCTGGCTAGAGGACTGGCTGCTTCATCGCTGAGACCTGAATGAGCCTGGCTAGAGGACTGGCTGCTTCATCACTGAGACCTGAATGATCCTGGCTAGAGGACTGGCTGCTTCATCACTGAGACCTGAATGAGACTGGCAGGAGGACTGGCTGCTTCATCAATCAGACCTGAATGAGACTGGCTAGATGACTGGCTGCTTCATCAATCAGACCTGAATGAGCCTGGCTAGAGGACTGGCTGCTTCCTCAATCAGACCTGAATGAGCTCACATCACCGGGCAAGGGCGGAAAATGACAGAGTGGGTCTGGCTAGAGGTCTGGCTGCTTCACTACTCAGACCTGAATGAGACTGGCTAGAGGATTGGCTGCTTCATCAATCAGACCTGAATGAGCCTGGCAAGAGGACTGGCTGCTTCATCACTGAGATCTGAATGGGACTGGCTGGAGGACTGGCTGCTTCATCACTGAGACCTGAATGAGCCTGGCTGGAGGACTGGCTGCTTCATCACTGAGACCTGAATGAGCCTGACTAGAGGACTGGCTGCTTCATCACTGAGACCTGAATGATCCTGGCTAGAGGACTGGCTGCTTCATCACTGAGACCTGAATGAGCCAGGCTGGAGGACTGGCTGCTTCATCACTGAGACCTGAATGATCCTGGCTAGAGGACTGGCTGCTTCATCACTGAGACCTGAATGATCCTGGCTAGAGGACCAGCTAATTCATCACTGAGACCTGAATGATCCTGGCTAGAGGACTGGCTGCTTCATCACTGAGACATGAATGAGCCTGGCTAGAGGACTGGTTGCTTCATCACTGAGACCTGAATGATCCTGGCTAGAGGACTGGCTGCTTCATCACTGAGACCTGAATGAGCCTGGCTAGAGGACTGGTTGCTTCATCACTGAGACCTGAATGATCCTGGCTAGAGGACTGGCGGCTTCATCACTGAGACCTGAATGAGGCTGGCTAGAGGACTGGCTGCTTCATCACTGAGACCTGAATGAACCTGGCTAGATGACTGGCTGCCTCATCACTGGGACCTGAATGATCCTGACTAGAGGACTGGCTGCTTCATCACTGAGACCTGAATGATCCTGGCTAGTGGACTGGCTGCTTCATCACTGAACCCTGTTTGAGCCTGGCTAGAAGACTGGCTGCTTCATCACTCAGACCTGAATGAACCTGGCAAGAGGACTGGCTGCTTCACTACTCCGACCCGAATGAGACTGGCTAGAGGATTGGCTGCTTCATCAATCAGACCTGAATGAGCCTGGCAAGAGGACTGGCTGCTTCATCCCCCGAGACCTGAATTGGACTGGCTAGAGGACTTGCTGCTTCATCACAGAGACCTGAATGATCCTGGCTAGAGGACTGGCTGCTTCATCAATGAGACCTGAATGAGCCAGACTGGAGGACTGGCTTCTTCATCACTGAGACCTGAATGATCCTGGCTAGAGGACTGGCTGCTTCATCACTGAGACCTGAATGTTCCTGGCTAGAGGACTGGCTGCTTCATCACTGAGACCTGAATGAAGCTGGCAAGAGGACTGGATGCTTCATCACTGAGACCTGAATGAACCTGGCTAGAGGACTGGCTGCTTCATCACTGGGACCTAAATGATCCTGACTAGAGGACTGGCTGCTTCATCACTGAGACCTGAATGATCCTGGCTAGAGGACTGGCTGCTTCATCACTGAGACCTGAATGAGCCTGGCTAGAAGACTGGCTGCTTCATCACTCAGACCTGAATGAACCTGGCAAGAGGACTGGCTGCTTCACTACTCAGACCTGAATGAGACTGGCTAGAGGATTGGCTGCTTCATCAATCAGACCTGAATGAGCCTGGCAAGAGGACTGGCTGCTTCATCCCCCGAGACCTGAATTGGACTGGCTAGAGGACTGGCTGCTTCATCACTGAGACCAGAATGAGCCTGGCTGGAGGACTGGCTGCTTCATCACTGAGACCTGAATGAGACTGGCTTGATGACTGGCTGATTCATCACTGGGACCTGAATGATCCTGACTAGAGGACTGGCTGCTTCATCACTGAGACCTGAATGATCCTGGCTAGTGGACTGGCTGCTTCATCACTGAGCCCTGAATGAGCCTGGCTAGAAGACTGGCTGCTTCATCACTCAGACCAGAATGAACCTGGCAAGAGGACTGGCTGCTTCACTACTCCGACCCGAATGAGACTGGCTAGAGGATTGGCTGCTTCATCACTGAGACCTGAATGATCCTGGCTAGAGGACTGGCTGCTTCATCACTGAGACCTGAATGAGCCAGACTGGAGGACTGGCTTCTTCATCACTGAGACCTGAATGATCCTGGCTAGAGGACTGGCTGCTTCATCACTGAGACCTGAATGTTCCTGGCTAGAGGACTGGCTGCTTCATCACTGAGACCTGAATGAGGCTGGCTAGAGGACTGGATGCTTCATCACTGAGACCTGAATGAACCTGGCTAGAGGACTGGCTGCTTCATCACTGGGACCTAAATGATCCTGACTAGAGGACTGGCTGCTTCATCACTGAGACCTGAATGATCCTGGCTAGAGGACTGGCTGCTTCATCACTGAGACCTGAATGAGCCTGGCTAGAAGACTGGCTGCTTCATCACTCAGACCTGAATGAACCTGGCAAGAGGACTGGCTGCTTCACTACTCAGACCTGAATGAGACTGGCTAGAGGATTGGCTGCTTCATCAATCAGACCTGAATGAGCCTGGCAAGAGGACTGGCTGCTTCTTCCCCCGAGACCTGAATTGGACTGGCTAGAGGACTGGCTGCTTCATCACTGAGACCAGAATGAGCCTGGCTGGAGGACTGGCTGCTTCATCACTGAGACCTGAATGAGACTGGCTTGATGACTGGCTGATTCATCACTGGGACCTGAATGATCCTGACTAGAGGACTGGCTGCTTCATCACTGAGACCTGAATGATCCTGGCTAGTGGACTGGCTGCTTCATCACTGAGCCCTGAATGAGCCTGGCTAGAAGACTGGCTGCTTCATCACTCAGACCAGAATGAACCTGGCAAGAGGACTGGCTGCTTCACTACTCCGACCCGAATGAGACTGGCTAGAGGATTGGCTGCTTCATCACTGAGACCTGAATGATCCTGGCTAGAGGACTGGCTGCTTCATCACTGAGACCTGAATGAGCCAGACTGGAGGACTGGCTTCTTCATCACTGAGACCTGAATGATCCTGGCTAGAGGACTGGCTGCTTCATCACTGAGACCTGAATGTTCCTGGCTAGAGGACTGGCTGCTTCATCACTGAGACCTGAATGAGGCTGGCTAGAGGACTGGATGCTTCATCACTGAGACCTGAATGAACCTGGCTAGAGGACTGGCTGCTTCATCACTGGGACCTAAATGATCCTGACTAGAGGACTGGCTGCTTCATCACTGAGACCTGAATGATCCTGGCTAGAGGACTGGCTGCTTCATCACTGAGACCTGAATGAGCCTGGCTAGAAGACTGGCTGCTTCATCACTCAGACCTGAATGAACCTGGCAAGAGGACTGGCTGCTTCACTACTCAGACCTGAATGAGACTGGCTAGAGGATTGGCTGCTTCATCAATCAGACCTGAATGAGCCTGGCAAGAGGACTGGCTGCTTCATCCCCCGAGACCTGAATTGGACTGGCTAGAGGACTGGCTGCTTCATCACTGAGACCAGAATGAGCCTGGCTGGAGGACTGGCTGCTTCATCACTGAGACCTGAATGAGACTGGCTTGATGACTGGCTGCTTCATCACTGAGACCTGACTGAGCCTGGCTAGAGGACTGGCTACTTCATCACTGAGACATGAATGAGCCTGGCTAGACAACTGGCAGCTTCATCACTGAGACTTGAATGAGTTCACATTACCAGGCAGGGGTGGAAACTGACAGATTGGTTCTGGCTAGACATCTGGCTGCTTCACTACTCAGTTCTGAATGAGACTGGCTAGAGGACTTGCTGCTTTATCAATCAGACCTGAATGAGCCTGGCTAGATGACTGGCTGCTTCATCACTGAGACCTGAATGAGCCTGGCTAGAGGACTGGCTGCTTCATCGCTGAGACCTGAATGAGCCTGGCTAGAGGACTGGCTGCTTCATCACTGAGACCTGAATGATCCTGGCTAGAGGACTGGCTGCTTCATCACTGAGACCTGAATGAGACTGGCAGGAGGACTGGCTGCTTCATCAATCAGACCTGAATGAGACTGGCTAGATGACTGGCTGCTTCATCAATCAGACCTGAATGAGCCTGGCTAGAGGACTGGCTGCTTCCTCAATCAGACCTGAATGAGCTCACATCACCGGGCAAGGGCGGAAACTGACAGAGTGGGTCTGGCTAGAGGTCTGGCGGCTTCACTACTCAGACCTGAATGAGACTGGCTAGAGGATTGGCTGCTTCATCAATCAGACCTGAATGAGCCTGGCAAGAGGACTGGCTGCTTCATCACTGAGATCTGAATGGGACTGGCTGGAGGACTGGCTGCTTCATCACTGAGACCAGAATGAGCCTGGCTGGAGGACTGGCTGATTCATCACTGAGACCTGAATGAGCCTGACTAGAGGACTGGCTGCTTCATCACTGAGACCTGAATGATCCTGGCTAGAGGACTGGCTGCTTCATCACTGAGACCTGAATGAGCCAGGCTGGAGGACTGGCTGCTTCATCACTGAGACATGAATGATCCTGGCTAGAGGACTGGCTGCTTCATCACTGAGACCTGAATGATCCTGGCTAGAGGACCAGCTAATTCATCACTGAGACCTGAATGAGGCTGGCTAGAGGACTGGATGCTTCATCACTGAGACCTGAATGAACCTGACTAGAGGACTGGCTGCTTCATCACTGGGACCTAAATGATCCTGACTAGAGGACTGGCTGCTTCATCACTGAGACCTGAATGATCCTGGCTAGAGGACTGGCTGCTTCATCACTGAGACCTGAATGAGCCTGGCTAGAAGACTGGCTGCTTCATCACTCAGACCTGAATGAACCTGGCAAGAGGACTGGCTGCTTCACTACTCAGACCTGAATGAGACTGGCTAGAGGATTGGCTGCTTCATCAATCAGACCTGAATGAGCCTGGCAAGAGGACTGGCTGCTTCATCCCCCGAGACCTGAATTGGACTGGCTAGAGGACTGGCTGCTTCATCACTGAGACCAGAATGAGCCTGGCTGGAGGACTGGCTGCTTCATCACTGAGACCTGAATGAGACTGGCTTGATGACTGGCTGCTTCATCACTGAGACCTGACTGAGCCTGGCTAGAGGACTGGCTACTTCATCACTGAGACATGAATGAGCCTGGCTAGACAACTGGCAGCTTCATCACTGAGACTTGAATGAGTTCACATTACCAGGCAGGGGTGGAAACTGACAGATTGGTTCTGGCTAGACGTCTGGCTGCTTCACTACTCAGTTCTGAATGAGACTGGCTAGAGGACTTGCTGCTTTATCAATCAGACCTGAATGAGCCTGGCTAGATGACTGGCTGCTTCATCACTGAGACCTGAATGAGCCTGGCTAGAGGACTGGCTGCTTCATCGCTGAGACCTGAATGAGCCTGGCTAGAGGACTGGCTGCTTCATCACTGAGACCTGAATGATCCTGGCTAGAGGACTGGCTGCTTCAACACTGAGACCTGAATGAGACTGGCAGGAGGACTGGCTGCTTCATCAATCAGACCTGAATGAGACTGGCTAGATGACTGGCTGCTTCATCAATCAGACCTGAATGAGCCTGGCTAGAGGACTGGCTGCTTCCTCAATCAGACCTGAATGAGCTCACATCACCGGGCAAGGGCGGAAACTGACAGAGTGGGTCTGGCTAGAGGTCTGGCTGCTTCACTACTCAGACCTGAATGAGACTGGCTAGAGGATTGGCTGCTTCATCAATCAGACTTGAATGAGCCTGGCAAGAGGACTGGCTGCTTCATCACTGAGATCTGAATGGGACTGGCTGGAGGACTGGCTGCTTCATCACTGAGACCTGAATGAGCCTGGCTGGAGGACTGGCTGCTTCATCACTGAGACCTGAATGAGCCTGACTAGAGGACTGGCTGCTTCATCACTGAGACCTGAATGATCCTGGCTAGAGGACTGGCTGCTTCATCACTGAGACCTGAATGAGCCAGGCTGGAGGACTGGCTGCTTCATCACTGAGACCTGAATGATCCTGGCTAGAGGACTGGCTGCTTCATCACTGAGACCTGAATGATCCTGGCTAGAGGACCAGCTAATTCATCACTGAGACCTGAATGATCCTGGCTAGAGGACTGGCTGCTTCATCACTGAGACCTGAATGAGCCTGGCTAGAGGACTGGCTGCTTCCTCAATCAGACCTGAATGAGCTCACATCACCGGGCAAGGGCGGAAACTGACAGAGTGGGTCTGGCTAGAGGTCTGGCTGCTTCACTACTCAGACCTGAATGAGACTGGCTAGAGGATTGGCTGCTTCATCAATCAGACTTGAATGAGCCTGGCAAGAGGACTGGCTGCTTCATCACTGAGATCTGAATGGGACTGGCTGGAGGACTGGCTGCTTCATCACTGAGACCTGAATGAGCCTGGCTGGAGGACTGGCTGCTTCATCACTGAGACCTGAATGAGCCTGACTAGAGGACTGGCTGCTTCATCACTGAGACCTGAATGATCCTGGCTAGAGGACTGGCTGCTTCATCACTGAGACCTGAATGAGCCAGGCTGGAGGACTGGCTGCTTCATCACTGAGACCTGAATGATCCTGGCTAGAGGACTGGCTGCTTCATCACTGAGACCTGAATGATCCTGGCTAGAGGACCAGCTAATTCATCACTGAGACCTGAATGATCCTGGCTAGAGGACTGGCTGCTTCATCACTGAGACCTGAATGAGCCTGGCTAGAGGACTGGTTGCTTCATCACTGAGACCTGAATGATCCTGGCTAGAGGACTGGCTGCTTCATCACTGAGACCTGAATGAGCCTGGCTAGAGGACTGGTTGCTTCATCACTGAGACCTGAATGATCCTGGCTAGAGGACTGGCGGCTTCATCACTGAGACCTGAATGAGGCTGGCTAGAGGACTGGCTGCTTCATTACTGAGACCTGAATGAACCTGGCTAGATGACTGGCTGCCTCATCACTGGGACCTGAATGATCCTGACTAGAGGACTGGCTGCTTCATCACTGAGACCTGAATGATCCTGGCTAGTGGACTGGCTGCTTCATCACTGAACCCTGAATGAGCCTGGCTAGAAGACTGGCTGCTTCATCACTCAGACCTGAATGAACCTGGCAAGAGGACTGGCTGCTTCACTACTCCGACCCGAATGAGACTGGCTAGAGGATTGGCTGCTTCATCAATCAGACCTGAATGAGCCTGGCAAGAGGACTGGCTGCTTCATCCCCCGAGACCTGAATTGGACTGGCTAGAGGACTTGCTGCTTCATCACAGAGACCTGAATGAGCCTGGCTGGAGGACTGGCTGCTTCATCACTGAGACCTGAATGAGACTGGCTTGATGACTGGCTGCTTCATCACTGAGACCTGACTGAGCCTGGCTAGAGGACTGGCTACTTCATCACTGAGACCTGAATGAGCCTGGCTAGACAACTGGCAGCTTCATCACTGAGACTTGAATGAGTTCACATTACCAGGCAGGGGTGGAAACTGACAGATTGGTTCTGGCTAGACGTCTGGCTGCTTCACTACTCAGTTCTGAATGAGACTGGCTAGAGGACTTGCTGCTTTATCAATCAGACCTGAATGAGCCTGGCTAGATGACTGGCTGCTTCATCACTGAGACCTGAATGAGGCTGTCTAGAGGACTGGATGCTTCATCACTGAGACCTGAATGAACCTGGCAAGAGGACTGGCTGCTTCACTACTCGGACCTGAATGAGACTGGCTAGAGGATTGGCTTCTTCATCAATCAGACCTGAATGAGCCTGGCTAGAGGACTGGCTGCTTCATCAATCAGACCTGAATGAGCCTGGCAAGAGGACTGGCTGCTTCATCACTGAGACCTGAATGAGCCTGGCTAGAGGACTGGCTGCTTCATCACTGAGACCTGAATGAGCCTGGCAAGAGGAGTGGCTGCTTCATCAATCAGACCTGAATGAGCTCACATCACCGGGCAGGGGCGGAAACTGACAGAGTGGGTCTGGCTAGAGGTCTGGCTGCTTCACTACTCAGACCTGAATGAGCCTGGCAAGAGGACTGGCTGCTTCATCACTGAGACCTGAATGAGCCTGGCTAGAGGACTGGCTGCTTCATCAATCAGACCTGAATGAGCCTGGCAAGAGGACTGGCTGCTTCATCACTGAGACCTGAATGGGACTGGCTAGAGGACTGGCTGCTTCATCACTGAGACCTGAATGAGCCTGGCAAGAGGACTGGCTGCTTCATCACTGAGACCTGAATGGGACTGGCTAGAGGACTGGCTGCTTCATCACTGAGACCTGAATGAGCCTGGCTGGAGGACTGGCTGCTTCATCACTGAGACCTGAATGAGACTGGCTTGATGACTGGCTGCTTCATCACTGAGACCTGAATGAGCCTGGTTAGAGGACTGGCTACTTCATCACTGAGACCTGAATGAGCCTGGCTAGACAACTGGCAGCTTCATTACTGAGACTTTAATGAGCTCACATTACCAGGCAGGGGTGGAAACTGACAGAGTGGGTCTGGCTAGACGTCTGGCTGCTTCACTACTCAGACCTGAATGAGACTGGCTAGAGGACTTGCTGCTTCATCAATCAGACCTGAATGAGCCTGGCTAGATGGCTGGCTGCTTCATCACTGAGACCTGAATGAGCATGGCTAGAGGACTGGCTGCTTCATCACTCAGACCCGAATTGGACTGGCTAGAGGACTGGCTGCTTCATCGCTCACACCTGAATGACACTCTTGGAAACTGGCAGAATGAGCCTGACTACAAGACTGGCTGCTTCATCACTGAGACCTGAATGAGCCTGGCTAGAGGACTGGCTGCTTCATCACTGAGACCTGAATGATCCTGGCTAGAGGACTGGCTGCTTCATCACTGAGACCTGAATGAGACTGGCAAGAGGACTGGCTGCTTCATCACTGAGACCTGAATGATCCTGGCTAGAGGACTGGCTGCTTCATCACTGAGACCTGAATGAGACTGGCAAGAGGACTGGCTGCTTCATCAATCAGACCTGAATGAGCTCATATCACCGGGCAGGGGC
This sequence comes from Salmo trutta, assembly GCF_901001165.1. Taxonomy (NCBI): domain Eukaryota; kingdom Metazoa; phylum Chordata; class Actinopteri; order Salmoniformes; family Salmonidae; genus Salmo; species Salmo trutta. Next base: position 43,041,914 of record NC_042969.1, on the reverse strand, counting down.
GGAAACTGACAGAGTGGTTCTGGCTAGAGGTCTGGCTGCTTCACTACTCAGACCTGAATGAGACTGGCTAGAGGATTGGCTGCTTCATCAATCAGACCTGAATGAGCCTGGCTAGAGGACTGGCTGCTTCATCACTGAGACCTGAATGAGCCTGGCAAGAGGACTGGTTGCTTCATCACTGAGACCTGAATGATCCTGGCTAGAGGACTGGCTGCTTCATCACTGAGACCTGAATGAGGCTGGCTAGAGGACTGGATGCTTCATCACTGAGACCTGAATGAACCTGGCAAGAGGACTGGCTGCTTCACTACTCAGACCTGAATGAGACTGGCTAGAGGATTGGCTGCTTCATCAATCAGACCTGAATGAGCCTGGCTAGAGGACTGGCTGCTTCATCAATCAGACCTGAATGAGCCTGGCAAGAGGACAGGCTGCTTCATCACTGAGACCTGAATGAGCCTGGCTAGAGGACTGGCTGCTTCATCAATCAGACCTGAATGAGCCTGGCAAGAGGACTGGCTGCTTCATCACTGAGACCTGAATGGGACTGGCTAGAGGACTGGCTGCTTCATCACTGAGACCTGAATGAGCCTTGCTGGAGGACTGGCTGCTTCATCACTGAGACCTGAATGAGACTGGCTTGATGACTGGCTGCTTCATCACTGAGACCTGAATGAGCCTGGTTAGAGGACTGGCTGCTTCATCACTGAGACCTGCATGAGCCTGACTATAGGACTGGCTGCTTCATAACTGAGACCTGAATGAGACTGGCTATAGGACTAGCTGCTTCATCACTCAGACCTGAATGAGCTCACATCACCGGGCAGGGGTGGAAACTGACAGAGTGGGTCTGGCTAGAGGTGTGGCATCTTCACCATTGAGATAATACCTTAACGAAGAATTAAAAAGTGGTGGCTTGCAACATTTGTGATTTGTTTAATCACATAAAGTGTGGAGATATCCAACATTTGTCATATGTTGTCCAAGATTTCGTAGCAGTGCAGACGCTGTTTGTCGTTCTCTAGTGTAAATTTAGTATTTCTATATTTTTTTGTATATATTTCAATATATTTTCAATCTCTATTTCCATATTTTAAATTAAATATACCTTCCGGCAACCCGCCTCACCCAATGTGATATGGATCTGCTATTTCTAGACCTTATAGCCAGAACCTCCATCAGAAGCTATCCATCAGAAGCTAAACAGCTAATTAGCTACTAGCTATTTAGCCATTGTTAGCCACTGCTAGCAGCCTTTACCTTTAGCACAGACACCAGCTTCTTTTAGCCTAGATAATACTTGCCAGCCTGCCAGTCTGCATATCGGACTGTTTTTCTCCACTACAACACCGGATTCCTGCCGTAAGCCCTGGACCATTACTCCAGATCATCGCAGCTAGCTAGCACCACCGAGTGGCCCAGGCCCAAAGCTAGCTTTGAGCCAGGTCCATCTCCCGGCCTGGTCAGTGGAACCTATGATCACTCGGCTACCCAGCTGATGCCTCCCGGACTCTTCACTAACACAACTACAATCCGCTACACCACCGGATTTCTGCCGTAAGCTCTGGACCTTTGCATCGTATCATCGCTGCTGGCTCGCTGCTACCAAGTGGCTATAGTGGCTAGCACCAGTTAGCCGCGAGCCAGGCGCATCTCCCGGCTAGCAAACACAATTACTCCAGCTACAATACCTCTTTTGCCAACTGGCCTGGACCCTTTGTCGACACGGAGCCCCGCCGTTCCATCATGACGGGTCTGCCAACGTAATCCATCCGTTGTGCTGTCAACTGGCCTTTGCCGGACGTCGGAGCAGACGCTTCTACTAGCCCTGGCCTGCTAACTTTTTTTTGTACCTTGTGTCTCCCACTTGCTAGCGTAGTAACGACTACCTAGCGGCTTCTCTATTGCTGTTCACTGGACCCTATGATCACTTGGCTACATAGCTGATGCCTGCTGGACTGTTCTTTAATCAATTCATTTTGTTTATCTGTTGGCCCCAGCCTCGAACTCAGGCCCTGTGTGTAGTTAACTGACCCTCTCTGCCCATTCATTGCCATTTTACCTGTTGTTGTTGTCTTAGCTGATTAGCTGTTCTTGTCTTACCCGTTGTTGTCTTAGCTAGCGCTCCCAATCAACACCTGTGATTGCTTTATGCCTCGCTATATGTCGATCTCTAAGGTCAATATCAGTTATTTGGACTAAAACAACTGATTGTTGAGCCAACCCGGGTGTGTATTGACAGTAAATCAACTTTGGATTTGATTATTGTATCAGACCAAGAGAACGTCTGTCAGTCAGGAGTCTTAAATATTGGTTTTAGTGATCATATGGTAACCTGCTGTACCCGTAAGACATCCAAACTGCTACTAGAGACAGGTAATAACTACATGAAGGTACGGTTTATGAAACAAAACTCAAAGGAAAGTTTTGTAGAAGGACTTGGAAATATGGATTGGCCTCATGTACTAAACTATGACGTCACTTCACCCCAACCTACATGTATAAATTACCTCAACTAACCTGTACCCCCGCACATTGACTTGGTACCAGTACCCCCTGTATATAGACTCGTTATTGTTATTTTATTGTGTTACTTTCTATCATTTTTTATTTTAGTTTCTTTGGTAAATATTTTCTTAACTCTTCTTGAACTGCACTGTTGGTTAAGGGCTTATAAGTAAGTATTTCACGGTAATGTCTGCACTTGTTGTATTCGGCACAAATTAAAGTTTTATTTGATCAAGCTTGGTATCTTTTTAACGATCTGTTTCTGTCTGCGCTCAACTCTCTGACTCCAATGAAACAAATTAGAATCAAACTAGCGGTCAGGGAAACGGATCACTTCTGAGATCTTAGACCTCATAAAGAAAAGGGATCGCTACCTGGCCAGATTCAGAAGGACAAATCTACAATACGATTATGATGGTTATATTAACTGTAGAAACCAAGCAAGATACAAAATGGATAAGGCCAAATCCTAACATTACATAGACACTGTTAATGACAACTTACATCAGCCTCGTAAACTGTGGAACATTTTAAAGGACATTGGCTCAAAAGCTCCCCATAAGGGAAAATCCTGTAGTATTAACCTGGATATTGATGATGTTTCATGTTATGACCAGGCAAAGGTTGCTAATTATTTTAACCCAGTTTTAGCCACTATAGCCTCATCTCTGGTTAATAAGTTACCCACCTGCTCTGGACACTACGGCCAGTCTTTATTAACAACTTTTACCATAGCAAAGGATCACTAATGATTTGTTTGAGCTGTGCATGGTAACAGAGGACAAAGTTTCCAATCTACTATGCTTAATGAGCACCAACAAAGCAACTGGGCTGGATAACTTCCTGCAAGATTCATAAAGGATAGTGCTCGTGTCACTGCTAAAATTATAACGCATATTGTAAACCTTTCTATTACTAGTGGTACATTTCCCAAGGATCTCAAAACAGCCCTGGATGGTTCCACTCTACAAGAAGAGCAGTAAAACAAATGTAGGAAACTACAGGCCTGTGTCAATTCTCAGAACCTCATCCAAAGTTGTTGAGAGATTAGTTTTTAATCAACTTGAAGGATACCTTCTGGAGAACAATCCTCTTTCTGAACTCCAGTCTGGCTTTAGAACAGCTCATTCCACTACTTGCCTTATCCACCTTTTTGACCACATTTAACAGGAAAGTGAGAAGTGGAACTATACAGGTATGGTCATGTTAGACTTGTAGAAAGCTTTTGACACTGTGGACCAATGATATTCTCCTGATGAAACTGAAATGCAGGCGCCTAAATGATGTAGCAGTGGTTTAGGTCTTATCTGACCAACAGAACACAAGTATGTAAGGGAACTTTTACTAGGATTAAATGTCAGGAATTGTGAAAAACTGAGTTTAAATTCAACTGTACGTATGTGATGGGTGATGCAATATTTACACACAATTAAAGTGACTAAGATACCATAGAATAGTGTGGAGTGCAGTTTATACATATGAGATGGGTGATGCAATACGTTAACACAATTTAAAAGTGACTAAGATACCGTAGTGTGGAGTTTAGATGAGTATTGCTAGAGACACCACCCTCTGGAGAGCTTTGCGGTTGAGTGCGGAGCAGTTGCCGTACCAGGCGGTGATACAGCCCGGCAGGATGCTCTCAATTGTGCACCTGTAAAGGTTTGTGAGGGTTTTAGCTGTTGCGCCTTCTCCACCATATCTGTGTAGGTGGACCATTTCAGTTTGTCAGTGATGTGTACGCAGAGGAACTTGAAGCTTTCCACCTTCTCCACTACTGTCCCATCGATGTGGATAGTGAGATGCACCCTCTGCTGTTTCCTGAAATGAACGATCATCTCCTTAGTTTTGTTGACGTTGAGTTAGAGGTTGTTTTCCTGGCACAACACTCCCAGAGCCCTCACCTCGTCCATGAAGGCTGTCTCATCTTTGTTGGTAATCAAGCCTACTACCGTTGTGTCGTCGGCAAACTTGATGATTGAGTTGGAGGTGTGCTTGGCCACGCAGTCATGGGTGAACAGGGAGTACAGGTATGGTATGGTCATGTTAGACTTGCAGATTACTTATGACACTGTGGACCATGATGTTCTCCTGATGAAACTGAAATGCAGGGGTCTAAATGATGTAGCAGTGGTTTAGGTCTTATCTGACCAACAGAATACAAGTATGTAATGTTGGTGATGTCAGAGGCCAAAGAAATGTCCTGTGGAGTACCGCAGGGATCCATTTTAGGGCCTCTCTAATTTCTAATATATGTTAATGCTATGCCCGATACAGTAAAGTGAAACTCCTGCTTTATGCTGATGATACCATACTGGTATCAGGGAAGGATACAGTTTACATAGAGGAGACCCTGAGCAAGGAATTGCATTTTGTTAGAGATTGGTTGACTGACAACAAATTGTCACAGCATTTGGGAAAAACTGAATTGATTTTGTTTGGAACAAAACGTAGATTGCTTAGGGCTGACAAGATAAAGGTAAACTGTGCAGGCAAGGAGATTGAATCTAAAACAAGTGTAACTTATCGTAGTTTGTCCCTAGATCAATCCCTTTCTGGAAACCTGATTGCTGCTAAAATTCTTTCCAAATGGCGAACAAATTTTAACATCAAAGGAAAGAAACTGCTTGTCTCAACGTCATTTTGATTAAGCCTGCTCTGCTTGGTATTGTGGTCTATCAAAAACAGCTGAAAAAGAGAATGCAGGTCATGCAAAATAATGTTATCAGGTATAGGGCATTCGGAAAGTATTCAGACTCCTTGACTTTTTCCATAGTTTGTTATGTTACAGCCGTTTTCTAAAATGTATTAAATAGTTTTTTCCCCTTCAATCTACACACAATACCCCATAATGACATCACAATACCCCATAATGACAAAGCAAAAACAGATTTGTAGATTTTAAAGATCACATAAGCATGTAGACCCTTTACATTTTAGTCATTTAGCAGACACTCTTATCCAGAGCAACTTACAGTAGTGAATGCATACATTTCATACCTTTTTTTAAATTTTCTTCCTACTGCCCCCCCCTGTGGGAATTGAACCCACAACACTGGTGTTGCAAACACCATGCTCTACCAACTGAGCCACAGGGTTGGCCACTTTGTTGAAACACCTTACGCAGCCATTACAACCTCAAGAATTCTTGGGTAAGATGCTAGAAGCTTGGCAGACCTGTACTTGGGGAGTTTATCCCATTCTTCTCTGCAGATCCTCTCAAGTTCTGTCAAATTGGACTGGGAGCATTGCTCTACAGCTATTTTCAGGCCTCTTCAGAGATGTTCGATTTGGTTCAAGTCTGGAATCTGGCTGGGTCACTCAAGGACATTCCGAGACTTGTCCCGAAGCCACTCTTGCGTTGTCTTGGCTGTGTGCTTAGGGTCGTTGTCCTGTTGGAAGGTGAACCTTCACCCAAGTCTGAGGTCCTGAGCACTCTGGAGCAAGTTTTCATCAAGGATCTCTCTGTGCTTTGCTCAGTTCATCTTTCCCTCAATCCTGACTAGTCTCTCAGTCCAAGCCAAACATCCCCACAGCAAGATGCTGCCACCACCATGCTTCACCGTAAGGATGGTGCCAGGTTTTCTCCAGACGTGACACTTGGCATTCATGCCAATATTGCTTTCATCAGACAAGAGAATCTTGTTTCTCATGGTCTGAGTCCTTTAGGTTCCTTTTGGTAAACTCCAAATGGGCTGTCATGTGCCTTTTACTGAGGATTGGCTTCCTTCTGGCCACTCTACCATAAAGGCCTGATTGGTGGCGTGCTACAAAGATGGTTCCCATTTCCACAGAGGAACTCTGGAGCTCTGTCAGAGTTACCATCGGGTTCTTGGTCACCTCCCTGACCAAGGACCTTCTTCCCGATTGCTCAGTTTGGCCAGACGGCCAGCTCTAGGAAGAGTCTTGGTGGTTCTAAACTTCTCCCATTTAAGAATGATGGAGGCCACTGTGTTCTTGGGGACGTTCAATGCTGCAGAAGGGTTTTGGTACCCTTCCCCAGAACTGTGCCTCAACACAATCATGTCTCGGAGCTCTACGAACCATTCCTTCAACCTCATGGCTTGGTTTTTGCTCTGACATGCACTGTCAACTGTGGGACCTTATATAGACAGGTGTGTGCCTTTCCGAATCATGTCCAATCAATTGAATTTACCACAGGTGGACTCCAATCAAGTTGTAGAAACATCTAAAGGATGATCAATGCAAACATGATGCACCTGAGCTCAAAGCATATGGTCTGAATATTTATGTAAATAAGATATTTCAGTTTTTGTTGTTTTATACATTTGCAAAAATGTCTAAAAATCTAGTTTCGCTTTGTCATTATGGGGTATTTTGTGTAGATAGATGAGGATTTTTTATTTATTTAATCTATTTTCAAATAACTGTAATGTAACAAAATATGGAGTAAGTCATGCGGTCTGAATACTTTCCCAATGCACTGTATGTGCTGAATGTCCCCCCTAGGACCCACAATGTACCAATCGGGCTTCAGGAAGAAGCATAGCACAATTACAGCAGCCATGAAGGTTTTAAATGACATCACTGAAGCCCTTGACAAAAAACAGCATTGTGTCTCACTTTTTATTGATCTCTCTAAGGCTTTTGATACAGTTGATCATGCTATACTGAAGCAGAGATTGTCGAGTGTAGGTCTTTCGGAGCATGAGGTTGCATGGTTTGCTAACTATCTGTCTGATAGAACTCAGTGCACTCAATTTGATGGGCTCATGTCTGTTAAATTGTCTGTCTGTAATGGTGTCCCCCAAGGCTCTGTACTTGGTCCTCTCTTATTCACTATTTATATAAATAATTTAGACAAAAATGTCCAAAATGTCCAAAAACTTCATTTTTATGCCGATGATACTGTTATTTACTGTTGTGCCTCGTATCTTACAAAAGCTTTCCAGAACTTACAAAATGCTTTTTATACTGTTCAACATACCTTGTGTCAATTGAAGCTTATCGTCACTACTGACAAAACTAAACTAATGGTGTTTTCTAAAGCAAGAAATAGACCTCTGAACTTTTCACCTATTATTACCTGTCAGGGCATTGAGATTGAGACTGTAACCTCATATAAATATCTTGGAATTTTAATTGATGATGGCCTCAATTTTAAATTGCATATTCAACAACTTATGCATTCCCTGTGGCTCAGTTGGTAAAGCATGGTGTTTGCAACGCCAGCATGGTGTGTGCAACGCTACGGTTGTGGGTTTGATTCCCACGGGGGGCCAGTACAAAAAAAAAAAAAGGATAAGAGTGTCTGCTAAATGACTAAAATGTAAATGTTACAAAAAAATTGAAGCTGAAATTGGGATTTTATTTTAGGAATAAGGCCTGTTTTTCTTTTGAATCCAGAAGCAGGCTAGTATCAGCTACATTTATGCCTTTACTAGACTATGGGGATATTTAATATATGAATGCTTCCGCTCAGTGTTTGAGATCAATT
>NC_042969.1:42988948-43028948 GCF_901001165.1 Salmo trutta | reverse complement strand
CGCCAATGTAAAAGGGGGTTTATGGATATAAATATGAACTTTATCGAACAAAACATACATGTATTTTGTAAAATTGAGTCCTGGGAGTGTCATCTGATGAAGATCATCAAAGGTTAGTGATTAATTGTAGCTGTATTTCTGTTTTTTGTGACGCATCTCCTTGCTTGGAAAATGGCTGTGTGGTTTTTCTTGTTTAGGCGCTGTCCTAACATAACCTAAAGTTATCCTTTCGCCGTAAAGCCTTTTTGAAATCGGACACTGTGGTTGGATTAAGGAGGATCTTATCTTTAAAATGGTGTATAATACTTGTGTGTTTAAGAAATATGAATTATGTGATTTTTTGGTTTTGAATTTGCCGCCCTGCTATTTCACTGGGTGTTGATAGTGTGTACCGCGGGTGGGACGGTCACGTCCCACATACCCAAGAGAGGTTAACAACCAAAACCACACTTAGATTAACAACCACACCTAGAGTTAGATTAACAACCATAACTATAGATAGATTAACAACCATAACCACACTTAGATTAACAACATAACAAGAGTTAGATTAACAACCATAACTATAGATAGATTAACAACCATAACAAGAGTTAGATTAACAACCATAACTATAGATAGATTAACAACATAACAAGAGTTAGATTAACAACCATAACTATAGATAGATTAACAACCATAACAAGAGTTAGATTAACAACCAAAACCACACTAAGATTAACAACCACACCTAGAGTTAGACTAACAACTATACCTAGAGTTAGATTAACAAAAAAACAAGAGTTAGATTTACAACTATAAATAGAGTTAGATTAACAACTATACCTACAGTTAGATTATCAAAAAAAAACAAGAGTTAGATTTACAACTATACCTAGAGTTAGATTAACAAAAAAACAAGAGTTAGATTAACAAAAAAAACAAGAGTTAGATTTACAACTATACCTAGAGTTAGATTTACAACTATACCTACAGTTAGATTAACAACCATGACTAAAGTTAGATTAACAACTATAAATAGAGTTAGATTAACAAAAAAACAAGAGTTAGATGAACAACTATACCTAGAGTTAGATTAACAACCATGACTAGAGTTAGATTAACAACCATGACTAGAGTTAGATTAAACAACCATAAATGGAGTTAGATTAACAACCATAACAAGAGTTAGATTAACAACAATAACTATAATTAGATTAACTACTATACCTAGAGTTAGATTAACAACCATAACTAGAGTTAGATTAACAACAATATCTAGAGTTAGATTCACAACCATAACTAGAGTTAGATTAACAACCTTAATTAGAGTTAGATTAACAACCACAATTAGAGTTAGATTAACAACCATACATAGAGTTATACAATGTAAATCTCTGTGATTGAGTTAACAGAATTGTTCTTAGTTTTACTTTTTTAATAATTAATGTCGGAATAGGTCTGTGTGTGTCTGTCTGTAGCCATTCACCTTGTAGCTGAAGAGTAAATGGTTTGAACTCCAGACTGAGGGGGCTTCTCCAGGGATAGGACTCCATGTGGCCGTCCAACACACCCCTACACAGAGACAGTATTCAGAAGTGTTAAAATAGTGAACTATATAGAGAAAATGGTGTGATGTAGACACTTTATATCTGTGTTTGTTTACCTGTTCCGTCCTGGGTCTCTGAAGCCCTTAGCGAATGGGTTCCTGTCAATCTTCAATTTGGTGATCTGACAGCACAAACAACAAATCAGGACAGACAGAGGGTTAGGAATATGACCTACATGGTTTAGTAGGAGCTATGATTTCAGCTGCAGCTTTGTGAACTCTGCCTAGAAGGGAGGCATCCCGGAGTCGCCTCTTCACTGTTTAAATTGAGACTGGTGTTTTGCGGGTACTATTTCATGAAGCTGCTAGTTGAGGACTTGTGAGGCGTCTGTTTCTCAAACTAGACACTCAAATGTATTTGTCCTCTTGCTCAGTTGTGCACCGGGGCCTCCCACTCCTATTTATATTCTGGTTAGAGCCAGTTTGCGCTGTTCTGTGAAGGGAGTAGTACACAGTGTTGTACGAGATCTTCAGTTTCTTGGCAATTTCTCGCATGGATTAGCCTTAATTTCTCAGAACAAGAATAGACTGATGAGTTTCAGAAGAAAGTGTTTTGTTTTTGGACATTTTGAGCCTGTAATCAAACTCACAAATGCTGATGCTCCAGATACTCAACTAGTCTAAAGAAGGCCAGTTTTATTGCTTCTTTAATCAGAACAACAGTTTTCAGCTGTGCTAACATAATTGCAAAAGTGTTTTCTAATGATCAATTTTCCTTTTAAAGTGCTAGACTTGGATTAGGTAACACAACGTGTCATTGGAACACAGGAGTGATGTTGCTGATAATGAGCCTCTGTACACCTATGTAGATATTCCATTAAAAATCAGCCGTTTCCAGCTACAATAGTAATTTACAACCTTAACAATGTCTACACTGTATTTCTGATCAATTCAGTTTAATGGACAAAAAATTGCTTTTGTTAAAAAACAAGTACATTTCTAAGTGACCCCAAACTTTTGACAGGTAGTGTATATGTGAACCCCAAATCAATGTAGTTCTCATCATTTTTGCGCCTCTTCGATGGTCCAACGTCCCTGTCTGTTGTTCGGTGCTTTCCCGGGTAAGGGGGCAGTAGCTCTTCGGCTGCATCAGATTCACAACTGTCAGTGTCCATGCTAGCTGGGCTAACAACAAATGTAGAATTACTGATGCTAGCATTGGATGTGCTCGTGGAAGCAGAACAACTTGTGTCGTCAACAGGTGCAGGTGTAGTACTGCTGGTAGTAGCAGGTGTAGTGCTGCTGGTAGTAGCAGGTGTAGTACTGCTGGTAGTAGCAGGTGTAGTACTGCTGGTAGTTGCAGTACTACCAGTAGAGCTGGTATGTGTCTCTATGGACGCAAATGGAATGAGCAGCAGCTACGTTTGGCTACATATGGGCCGTTAGTGGAATTCCCGCGAGAGAGTAACGGTTAATGTGATTGGATGTTCATTATTTGACTAGGCACACAGAGTGTTGCTGCTTTGGCAGCAGCTAACGGGGATCCATAATAAATACAAATACAAATTTGACATTGTGTTGTTATTTCGCTGAACACGAGATGGTTTCATTTGATTTTTGGCAGTGAAACGAGGCTACTCAGGTGAGTAAAAAACATCACCCAAATGTATAGCCCCGTGGAAAAATCTAAATGGAGTATTTGAAAATGTGAATCACATTTTTGTTTGGCGTACCCCCGACGGCATCGTGCCTGTACCCCAGCTTGGGAAAAGCTGGTTTAGTAGGAGCTATGGTTTCCCAGGTCACAGCTTGTCATAGTGATCCCTGTAGCAGGTGTCAGGGACAGGAAAAATATGACCTACAGTACCAGTCAAAAGTTTGGACACACCTACTCATTCAAGGGTTTTTCTGTCTTTTTACTATTTTCTACATTCTGTAATAATAGTGAAGACATCAGAACTATGAAATAACACATATGGAACCATGTAGTAACCAAAAAAGGGTTAACTTGTTATGGTTAGGGGGCATTATTTTCACGGCCGGATAAAAAACGTACCCGATTTAATCTGGTTATTACTCCTGTCCAGAAAGTAGAATATGCATATAATTAGTAGATTTGGATAGAAAACACTCCAAAGTTTCTAAAACTGTTTGAATGGTGTCTGTGAGTGTAACAGAACTCAAATGGCAGGCCAAAACCTGAGAAGATTCTGTACAGGAAGTACCCTGTCTGACCATTTCTTGGCCTTCGTTGTCATCTCTATCCAAAACAAAGGATCTCTGCTGTAACGTGACACTTTCTAATGCTCCCATAGGCTCCCAGAAGGCGCCAGAACGTTGAATGATGACTGCAGTTACTGGCTGAAAAACAGTAGCGCATTTGGTAAGTGGTCGATCTGAGAACAATGAGACGGGCCTGCGCATGCACGTGAAGAGTCCATTTTAGATTTTGAGTCTTTGGACGGAAAGGACGTCTCCCGGTCGGAATATTATCGCTTTTTTACGAGAAAAATTGCATAAATTTGATTTTAAACAGCGTTTGACATGCTTCGAAGTACGGTAATGGAATATTTTGAATTTTTTTTGTCACGATACGCGTCCGCGCGTCACCCTTCGTTACCCTTCGGATGGATTATTTGGAACCAAACCAACATTTGTTGTTGAAGTAGAAGTCCTGGGAGTGCATTCTGACGAAGAACAGCAAAGGTAATCCAATTTTTCTTATAGTAAATCTGAGTTTGGTGAGTACCAAATTTGGTGGGTGTCAAATTAGCTAGCCTGTGATGGCGAGCTATCTACTCAGAATATTGCAAAATGTGCTTTCACCGAAAAGCTATTTTAAAATCGGACACCGCGATTGCATAAAGGAGTTCTGTATCTATAATTCTTAAAATAATTGTTATGTTTTTTGTGAACGTTTATTGTGAGTAATTTAATAAATTCACCGGAACTGTTCGGTGGGAATGCTAGTTCTGAACGTCACATGCTAATGTAAAAAGCTGTTTTTTTATATAAATATGTACTTGATTGAACAAAACATGCATGTATTACATAACATAATGTCCTAGGAGTGTCATCTGATGAAGATCATCAAAGGTTAGTGCTGCATTTAGCTGTGGTTTTGGTTTTTGTGACATTATATGCTAGCTTGAAAAATGGGTGTCTGATTATTTCTGGCTGGGTACTCTGCTGACATAATCTAATGTTTTGCTTTCATTGTAAAGCCTTTTTGAAATCGGACACTGTGGTTAGATAAAGGAGAGTCTTGACTTTAAAATGGTGTAAAATAGTCATATGTTTGAAAAATTGAAGTTTTTGGATTTTCGAGGAGTTTGTATTTCGCGCCACGCCTTATCATTGGATATTGGAGTAGTGTTCCGCTAGCGGAACGTCTAATTCCAAATCTATTTAATATTTGAGATTCTTCAAAGTATCCACCCTTTGCCTTGATGACAGCTTTGCACACTCTTGGCATTCTTTCAACCAGGTTCAAGAGGTTGTCACCTGGAATGCATTTCATTTAACAGGTGCATTTTGTAAAAGTACATTTGTGGAATTTCTTTCCTTCTTAATGCGTTTAAGCCAATCAGTTGTGTTGTGACAAGGCAGGGGTGGTATACAAAACATATCCCTATTTGGTCTAACAGTGAGTTACCGGTGCTCTATTATCCAAAAGTTCACTTTTTGGGAAAAAAAACATTTCTTTGACCATCACCAATTGTACATTGTACGATTTCTCGTAAATTACGAGAGATAAATGGCTGGTTCTTTTTTTCCTAACACCGTAGGTTCATCTACTTTGACGTGAAGCTTTCCAAGAGTCAACTCTATAGAGTAGAGAGAGGAAAGGGGGGAAGGTATTTATTGGGGTCATAAACCTCACCAACAGGCCAACGTCACTGTAACTACATTAGGACTATCATCACATCACAGTAACTACATTACTACTATCATCACCTCACTGTAGCTACATTACTACTATCAACACCTCACTAGAGCTACATTAACAATATAAATGCACTATTATAACTACATTACTACTATCATCACCTCATTGTAACTACATGACTACTATCATCACCTCACTGTAGCTACATTACTACTATCATCACCTCACTGTAGCTACATTACTACAATCATCACATCACTGTAACTACATTACTACTATCATCACATCACTGTGACTACATTAATATCATCACATCACTGTTGCGACATTACTACTATGATCCCCTCACTGTAGCTACATTAACAATATAAATGCACTATTATAACTACATTACTACTATAAAAAAGTCTAACCAATAGTGCGAAAAAAAGGTATGTGTGTGTGCGTGTGTGCGTGTGTGTGTGTGTGTAGGTAAGTAAAGAAATAAAACAACGGTAGTAGAGAGAACAGTGTATGACTGGGGTGGCTGGGGTCTTTGACAATTGTTAGGGCCTTCCTCTGACACCGCCTGGTGTAGAAGTCCTGGATGGCAGGCAGCTTAGCCCCAGTGTTGTACTGGGCCGTATGCACTACGCTCTGAAGTGCCTTGCGGTCAGAGGCCAAGCAATTGCCGTACCAGGCAGTGATGCAACCGGTCAGGATGCTCTCGATGTTGCAGCTGTAGAACCTTTTGAGGATCTCAGGACCCATGCCAAATCTTTTTAGTTTCCTGAGGGACCATTCTAGTTTGTTGTTGATGTGGACGCCAAGGAATTTGAAGCTCTCAACCTGCTCCACTACAGCCCCATCGATGAGAATGGGGACGTGCTCGGTGCTCCTTTTCCTGTAGTCCACAATCATCTCCTTAGTCTAGGTTACGTTGAGGGATAGGTTGTTATTCTGGCACCACCCGGCCAGGTCTCTGACCTCCTCCCTATAGGCTGTCTCGTCGTTGTCGGTGATCAGGCCTACCACGGTTGTGTCGTCTGCAAACTTAATGATGGTGTTGGAGTCATGCCTGGCCATGTAGTCGTGGGTGAACAGGGAGTAAAGGAGGGGACTGAGCACGCACCCCTGGGGAGCTCCAGTGTTGAGGATCAGCGTGGCAGATGTGTTGCTACCTACCCTCACCACCTGGGGGCGGCCCGTCAGGAAGTCCAGGATCCAGTTGCAGAGGTAGGTGTTTAGTCCCAGGTTCCTTAGCTTAGTGATGAGCTTTGAGGGTACTATGGTGTTGAACGATGAGCTGTAGTCAATGAATAGCATTCTCACATGGTGTTCCTTTTGTCCAGGTGGGAAAGGGCAGTGTGGAGTGCAATAGAGATTGCATCATCTGTGGATCTGTTTTGGGCGGTATGCAAATTGGAGTGTGTCTAGGGTTTCTGGGATAATGGTGTTGATGTTAGCCATTACCAGCCTTTCAAAGCACTTCATGGCTATGGACGTGAGTGCTACGGGTCTGTAGTCATTTAGGCAGGTTGCCTTTGTGTTCTTGGGCTCAGGGACTATGTTTGTCTGCTTGAAGCATGTTGGTATTACAGACTCAATCAGGGACATGTTGAAAATGTCAGTGAAGACACCTGCCAGTTGGTCAGCATATGCCCGGAAGCACATGTCCTGGTAATCCGTCTGGCCCTGCAGCCTTGTGTATGTTGACCTGTTTAAAGGTCTTACTCACGTCGGCTACGGAGAGCGTAATCACACAGTCGTCCGGAACAGCTGATTCTCTCATGTATGCCTCAGTGTTGCTTGCCTCGAAGCGAGCACAGAAGTGATTTAGCTCATCTGGTAGGCTCGTGTCACTGTGCAGCTCACGGCTGTGCTTCCCTTTGTAGTCTGTAATAGTTTGCAAGCCCTGCCACATCCGACGAGCGTCGGAGCCAGTGTAGTATGAGTCAATCTTAGCCCTGTATTGACGCTTTGCCTGTTTAATGGTTAGTCGCAGGGCATAGCGGGATTTCTTGTAAGCATCCGGGCTAGAGTCCCACACTTTGAAAGCGGCAGCTCTACCCTTTAGCTCAGTGCGAATGTTGCCTGTAATCCATGGATTCTGGTTGGAGTATGTACGTACAGTCACTGTGGGGACGACGTCCTCAATGCACTTATTGATAAAACCGATGACTGATGTGGTGTATTCCTCAATGTCATCGGAAGAATCCCGGAACATATTCCAGTCTGTGATAGCAAAACAGTCCTGTAGTTTAGCATCTGCTTCATCTGACCATTTTTTTATAGACCGAGTCACTGGTGCTTCCTGCTTTAATTTTTGCTTGTAAGCAGGAATCAGGAGGATAGCGTTGTGGTCGGATTTACCAAATGGAGGGCGAGGGAGAGCTTGTACGCGTCTCTGTGTGTGGAGTACAGGTGATCTAGAATTTTTATTCCCTCTGGTTGCATAACATGTTGATAGAGATTTGGTAGAACTGATTTAAGTTTCCCTGCATTAAAGTCTCCGGCCACTAGGAGCACCGCCTCTGGGTGAGTGGTTTCCTGTTTGCTTATTTCCTTATTAAGCTGACTGAGTGCAGTCATCTGTTTGTGGTGGTAAATAAACAGCCACGAAAAGTATAGCTGAGAACTCTCTAGGCAAGTAGTGTGGCCTGCAATTTATCACAATATACTCTACTTCAGGCGATCAACATCTAGAGACTTCCTTAGATTTTGTGCACCAGCTGTTGTTTACAAATATGCACAGACCGCCCCCCTCGTCTTACCGGAGTGTGCTGTTCTATCCTGCCGGTGCAAGTAAGTCAGTTCTTTACGTAAAGACTTAAAACTCAAAATTCTGTAGGGGCTGTTTCAAAGGGTTAAAAAGGTCACATCTTTCCAAAACTTCATATGTGTGATTTGACAAACCTAATGAACTGCAAATCAGTCAATTCTCCCAACAGATGTCCAAGAAAAACTCACACACACACAAACACAGCTAGGATGGAGTGACACAGTGCGGGGCTTATTAAAGACACACAAAGCCTGCAATGGCATTACTATAATCTCTAGGCCGTGCTGAGTTCAACGAGATGCCCTGCTTGACCATAGCTCACTCGGTCTGACCTCAGCGACCGTGCAAAAAAAGCAGGCCCAAATTAAGCCTGGCATAATTTCAGGTGCTTTTGGGTGATAGTGGCAGAACCGTTGGGGTTAGAAGCACAATTCAACCTCAGGAACATTCCTAAGGTCCTCCCGATCTGTGCAAGCCTAACCTTGACCATGTGGATTTAACCCTTAACAGTGAAAACAGGGTGTTTACATCAAGCAGTTTGCAATGACTTCTCTCCCCATAGGAATACATTGCCTGCTCCCCTAAATTCAACCTGAAGCCTATGTGGGTTATGAATGCCTTATGAACCTGTCTTTGATGACAATTCATCAGGACACTATGAGGTCTATCTGTGTTAATTCTAAGCTTCCTGGAGCAACCGGAAGTGGTTAAATTCACCCTAAAGGTGTTTGGATATAGCCAACCTACAGTTTGTGAAAAACACCGCATTCGACCCTGTGGTAATCAGTTGTTTCTTAATTAAAAATGACAGAGTCCCACTTCTCTCTCATCATACATGACAAATAGAACTTCTAGGTTGATTCAGGGCTTAACATAGTGATATATATCATTTGGGCAGTATAAATGCCATTTGGACATGGGTCACTGACTTTGGGTTCGGAAGCCGACTTCCTGTGATCATATATATGGCAAATGGACATAACATCCTGATTTGGACATTTCTTATTGCATTTGGCAATGGTTCACTGACTTTTGACTTTGACTTTTGACTTCCTATGATAGCATATTGCAAATGGACAACTCAATAAAATATGACAACGGTATGTTCATACAATTCTTATACATGTATAATTGACCAAAAAAATTAAAAGAATTTCAAAAAATGGTCCAGAAAACACTTTTTTAGAGGGTGATACATTTTAGAATTTTCTTTCAAAATTTAAAAATTTGACACTTGGGTCTTGACTTGATGTCCATTTGCAACATTAAAATTAACGGTGGAGTGCGCTCGCCATCTTTGGGATTTTTGCTGTATGACACTTGGCATTTGCCATATGACATTTGCCATAAGCTTTGAGCGATCTGCCGCCCAATTAAGTGGTATTAGCCATCGTGTATATGTTTCGTACACTGCCAATATGATCCTATTCATTTTTGTCCATTTCAGGGGGGTTTTCCCTTACATCTACGACCAACCTACTGAATCGCAGCTCAGACTAAATATTTCTTGCATTTTCCTTTTCCAAATGGGCGGTTATTTAGAATGCATAAGAATACATATTTACGATAGCATAACTTCACAAGGTCCGATCAGAGACCCTTATCCTTTTGTTCCTTAGTCTTCCCGTGCTTTCATTCAAACCCAGCCTCCTTTCTTTGTTTAACCAGCCGTCATATTGGTTCCGTCCACCAGGGACATTTTCTTTTATGACATAATTAGTAATCAATATATGATCCATCCTGTGTATATGTAATTCTGTGTGATTATTTAGGTATTTAGTAAATAAATAATTAAACCAAATTTTGTATTGCTGATTCAACTTGTTAGCCAGGGTTCGTGAAAAAATTCTACGTTGTTCAGATGAGATTGAATAAGGTGACGATTAATAATTGACTAATATTGAGGTAAAATATTACCAGGTCTTTAAGAGTTTATTCGGAAGATAACAGCTCTATAAACATTATTTTGTGGTGCCCAGACTTTGTAGTTAATTACATTTACATGATTAGTTTAATCAGGTAATATTAATTACAGAGAAATTATTTTATGAAATAGCATGTCATATCACTTAATCCGGCATAGCAAAGACACAACAGCACAATGATGTGATGATAGTAGTAATGTAGTTACAGTAATAAGATGATAGTAGTAATGTAGTTACAGTAATGTGATGATAGCAGTAATGTAGTTACAGTAATGTGATGATAGTAGTAATGTAGCTACAGTGATGTAATGATAGTAGTAATGTAGTTACAGCGATGTGATGATAGTAGTAATGTAGTTACAGTAATGTGATGATAGCAGTAATGTACAGTGATGTGATGATAGTAGTAATGTAGCTACAGTAATGTGATGATAGTACTAATGTAGTTACAGCGATGTGATGATAGAAGTAATGTAGTTACAATAATGTGATGATAGCAGTAATGTACAGTGATATGATGATAGTAGTAATGTGGTTACAGTGGTATGATGATAGTAGTAATGTAGCTACAGTGATGTGATGATAGTAGTAATGTCACTACAGTGAGGTGATGATAGTAGTAATGTAGTTACAGTGATGTGATGATAGTAGTAATGTAGTTACAGTGATATATTGATAGTAATAATGTTACTACAGTGAGGTAATGATAGTAGTAATGTAGTTACAGTGGTATGATGATAGTAGTAATGTAGTTATAGTGATGTGATGATGATAGTAATGTAGTCACAGTGATGTGATGATAGTAGTAATGTCACTACAGTGATGTGATGATAGTAGTAATTAGTTAAAGTAATGTGATGATAGTAGTAATGTCACTAAAGTAATGTGATGATAGTAGTAATTTAGTTACAGTAATGTGTTGAAAGTAGTAATGTAGTTACAGAAATGTGATGATAGTAGTAATGTCACTACAGTGATGTGATGATAGTAGTAATTATGTTACAGTGATGTGATGATAGTAGTAATGTGGTTACAGTAATGTGATGATTGTAGTAATGTAGACACAGTGGTGTGATGAAAGTAGTAATGTCACTATGGTGATGTAATGATAGTAGTAATGTAGACACAGTGATGTGATGAAAGTAGTAATGTCACTACAGCGATGTGATAATAGTAGTAATGTAGTTACAGTAATGTGATGATAGTAGTAATGAATTTACAGTGATGTAATGTTTGTAGTAATGTAGTTACAGTGATGTGATGATAGTAGTAAAGTAGTTACATTGATGTGATGATAGTAGTAATGGAGTTACAGCAATGATAGTATTAATGTAATTACAGCGATGTGATAAAAGTTGTAATGTAGTTACAGTAATGTGATGATAGTAGTCATTTAGTTACTGTGATGTAATGAGTGTAGTAATGTAGTTACAGTGATGTGATGATAGTAGTAATGTATTTACAGTGATGTGATGATAGCAGTAATGTAGTTACAGTGATAATAGTAGTAATGTAGTTACAGCGATGTGATGATAGTAGTAATGTCACTACAGTGATGTGATAATAGTAGTAATGCAATTACAGTAATGTGATGATAGTAGTAATGTAGCTACAGTGATGTGAAGATAGTAGCAATGTAGTTACAGTGATGATAGTAGTAATGTAATTACAGTGATGATAGTAGTAATCTAGTTACAGTGATGTGATGATAGCAGTAATGTAGTTACAGTGATGATAGTAGTAATGTAGTTACAGTGATGTGATGATAGTAGTAATGTAGATACAATGATGTGATGATAGCAGTAATGTAGTTACAGCGATGTGATGATAGTAGTAATGTCACTACAGTGATGTGATAATAGTAGTAATGCAATTACAGTAATGTGATGATAGTAGTAATGTAGCTACAGTGATGTGAAGGTAGTAGCAATGTAGTTACAGTGATGATAGTAGTAATGTAATTACAGTGATGATAGTAGTAATCTAGTTACAGTGATGTGATTATAGCAGTAATGTAGTTACAGTGATGTGATTATAGCAGTAATGTAGTTACAGTGAGGATAGTAGTATTGTAGTTACAGTGATGTGATGATAGTAGTAATGTAGTTACAATGATGTGATGATAGTAGTAATGTAGTTACAGCAATGATAGTAATAATGTATTTACAGTGATGATAGTAGTAACCTAGCTACAGTGATGATAGTAGTAGTCTAGTTACAGTGATGTGATTATAGTAGTAATGTAGTTACAGTGATGTGATGATAGTAGTAATGTAGTTACAGTGCTGATAGTAGTAAAGTAGTTACAGTGATGTGATGATAGTAGTAATGTAGGTACAGCGATGTGATAATAGTAGTAATGTAGCTACAATGATGTGATGATAGTAGTCATGTAAATATAGTGATGTGATGATAGTAGTAATGTCACTACAGTGATGTGATGATAGTAGTAATGTAGTTACAGTGATGTGATGATAGTAGTAATGTAGTTACAGTAATGTGATGATAGCAGTAATGTAGTTACAGTAATGTGATGATAGTAGTAATGTAGCTACAGTGATGTGATGATAGTAGTAATGTAGTTACAGTAATAAGATGATAGTAGTAATGTAGTTACAGTAATGTGATGATAGCAGTAATGTAGTTACAGTAATGTGATGATAGTAGTAATGTAGCTACAGTGATGTAATGATAGTAGTAATGTAGTTACAGCGATGTGATGATAGTAGTAATGTAGTTACAGTAATGTGATGATAGCAGTAATGTACAGTGATGTGATGATAGTAGTAATTTAGCTACAGTAATGTGATGATAGTACTAATGTAGTTACAGCGATGTGATGATAGAAGTAATGTAGTTACAATAATGTGATGATAGCAGTAATGTACAGTGATATGATGATAGTAGTAATTTGGTTACAGTGGTATGATGATAGTAGTAATGTAGCTACAGTGATGTGATGATAGTGGTAATGTCACTACAGAGAGGTGATGATAGTAGTAGGGTAGTTACAGTGATCTGATGAAAGTAGTTATTTAGTTACAGTGATGTGATGATAGTACTTTCTGTAGTTACAGGAATGTGATGATAGCAGTAATGTACAGTGATATGATGATAGAAGTAATGTGGTTACAGTGGTATGATGATAGTAGTAATGTAGCTACTGTGATGTGATGATAGTAGTAATGTCACTACAGTGAGGTGATGATAGTAGTAATGTAGTTACAGTGATGTGATGATAGTAGTAATGTAGTTACAGTGATGTTATGATAGTAGTAATGTCACTACAGTGATGTGATGATAGGTGTAATGTAGTTACAGTGAGGTGATGATAGTAGTAATGTAGTTACAGTGGTATGATGATAGTAGTAATGTAGTTATAGTGATGTGATGATAGTATTAATGTAGTCACAGTGATGTGATGATAGTAGTAATGTCACTACAGTGATGTGATGATAGTAGTAATGTAGTTACAGTGATGTGATGAAAGTAGTAATGTACTTACAGTGATGATAGTAGTAATGTAGTTAAAGTGATGTGATGATAGTACTAATGTAGTTACAGTGATGTGATGATAGTAGTAATGTAGTTACAGGAATGTGATGATAGTAGTAATGTCACTAAAGTAATGTGATGATAGTAGTAATTTAGTTACAGTGATGTGATGATAGTAGTAATGTAGTTACAGTAATGTGTTGAAAGTAGTAATGTAGTTACAGAAATGTGATGATAGTTGTAATGTCACTACAGTGATGTGATAATAGTAGTAATTATGTTACAGTGATGTGATGATAGTAGTAATGTAGTTACAGTAATGTGATGATTGTAGTAATGTAGACACAGTGGTGTGATGAAAGTAGTAATGTCACTACAGTGATGTAATGATAGTAGTAATGTAGACACAGTGATGTGATGAAAGTAGTAATGTCACTACAGTGATGTGATAATAGTAGTAATGTAGTTACAGTAATGTGATGATAGTAGTAATGAAGTTACAGTGATGTAATGTTTGTAGTAATGTAGTTACAGTGATGTGATGATAGTAGTAAAGTAGTTACAATGATGTGATGATAGTAGTAATGTTGTTACAGCAATGATAGTATTAATGTAATTACAGTGATGTGATAAAAGTAGTGATGATAGTAATGTAGTTACTGTGATGTAATGAGTGTAGTAATGTAGTTACAGTGATGTGATGATAGCAGTAATGTAGTTACAGTGATGATAGTAGTAATGTAGTTACAGTGATGTGATGATAGTAGTAATGTAGACACAATGATGTGATGATAGCAGTAATGTAGTTACAGCGATGTGATGATAGTAGTAATGTCACTACAGTGATGTGATAATAGTAGTAATGCAATTACAGTAATGTGATGATAGTAGTAATGTAGCTACAGTGATGTGAAGATAGTAGTAATGTAGTTACAGTGATGATAGTAGTAATCTAGTTACAGTGATGTGATTATAGCAGTAATGTAGTTACAGTGAGGATAGTAGTATTGTAGTTACAGTGATGTGATGATAGTAGTAATGTAGTTACAATGATGTGATGATAGTAGTAATGTAGTTACAGCAATGATAGTAGTAATGTAGTTACAGTGATGATAGTAGTAACCTAGCTACAGTGATGATAGTAGTAGTCTAGTTACAGTGATGTGATTATAGTAGTAATGTAGTTACAGTGATGATAGTAGTAATGTAGTTACAGTGATGATAGTAGTAATGTAGTTACAGTGATGTGATGATAGTAGTAATCTAGTTACAGTGATGACTGTAGTAATGCAGTTACAGTTATGATAGTAGTAATGTAGTTACAGTGGCGTGATGGTAGTAGTAATGTAGTTACAGTGATGTGATGATAGTAGTAATGTAGTTACAGTGATGATAGTAGTTACAGTGATGATAGTAGTAATGTAGTTACAGTGATGTGATTATAGTAGTAATCTAGTTACAGTGATGATAGTAGTAATGTAGTTACAGTGATGATAGTTGTAATCTAGTTACAGTGTTGATAGTAATAATGTAGTTACAGTAATGTGATGATAGTAGTAATGTAGTTACAGTGATGTGATAATAGTAGTAATGTAGTTACAGTGATGATAGTAGTAATGTAGTTACAGTGATGATAGTAGTAATGTAGTTACAGTAATGTGATGATAGTAGTAATCTAGTTACAGTGATGATAGTAGTAATGTATTTACAGTGATGTGATGATAGTAGTAATGTAGTTACAGTGATGATAGTAGTAATGTGGTTACAGTGATGATAGTAGTAATGTAGTTACAGTAATGTGATGTTAGTAGTAATGTAGTTACAGTGATGATATGTTATTAGTTGTGTACAGTGTTCGGAGGCATGACCTGTTAAAACAACAATAACCTCAGTCAGTTTATAGCGCTGATCTGAGGGCTGCTGGGAGCTGGAGACTGTAGGCCACACCCTCTGGGACTACAAATCCTTACAGCCAGCTGGGCAGCCAGCCATGTCAAACAGGGCACACACACACACACACACATACACACACACACACATACACACACACACACACACACACACACACACACACACACACACACACACACACACACACACACACACACACACACACACACACACACACACACACACGAACAGGGAGTGGTAACAGGGTTTTATATGGTGTTTGACAGCCAGCCATTCTTAGCCAGCCTGGTCACTCTCTGGTCTCTACAATAATATGTCCTGAGCTTGGTTTAGTAGGAGCTATGGTTTCCACAGTCACAGCCTGGTCACAGACCTGAGCTTGGTTTTGTAGGAGCTATGGTTTCCACAGTCACAGCCTGTCACAGACCTGAGCTTGGTTTAGTAGGAGCTATGATTTCCACAGTCACAACCTGGTCACAGACCTGAGCTTGGTTTAGTAGGAGCTATGGTTTCCACAGTCACAGCCTGTCACAGTCACAGACCACGAAGATGTGTGTGTTTCTGACCTGAACAGATGATGTGTGTATTTCTGTCCTGAACAGATGGTGTGTGTGTGTCTGTCCTGAGCTTGTAAACCATGATGGTGTGTGTATGTTTCTGTCCTGAACAGATGGTGTGTGTATGTTTCTGTCCTGAACAGATGGTGTGTGTGTGTCTGTCCTGAACAGATGGTGTGTGTGTTTCTGTCCTGAACAGATGGTGTGTGTGTGTCTGTCCTGAACAGATGGTGTGTGTGTTTCTGTCCTGAACAGATGGTGTGTGTGTCTGTCCTGAACAGATGGTGTGTGTTTCTGTCCTGAACAGATGGTGTGTGTGTGTGTCTGTCCTGAACAGATGGTGTGTGTGTTTCTGTCCTGAACAGATGGTGTGTGTGCGTGTGCCTTTCTATATTATTATGCATTCAGCAGAAGTGAAGTGGACCCTGATGAAGAGAGCTGCTGCCAATCCACGAGAGTCTTCTGTTACTGCAGGGACCACAGGCAACACCACGGTCACATGGACACACACATGAAGCCAGTCCTCCTGATCTATTCTACTGAATGTCTAGTTTAGACCACAGTGAAGCCAGTCCTCCTGATCCATTATACTGAGTTTCTAGTTTAGACCACAGTGAAGCCAGTCCAACTGATCTATTCTACTGAATGTGTAGTTCTGACTGGCTGAGAGAAAGTACCTGTTGGTTCTGATAGGCTGTCACAGTGGTGAACTCTGTCTCTGGGAAGGAGAAGCTGGCCATACCCTCAGTGGGCAGCGAGGGGATCTTTGATAGGTCCAGCCGGGGGTCGTGGCGGATCACATGGACGCGAGGCTTGTACTTATGCATTGACTGTAGAATGATCTGAACCAAGAGAGTCATTTAGAGAACGAAGTCAATGTGATGTCCATCAGCACAACATAGATGTTACATGCATTTTGGCTATGTATGTTGTGTTTTGGAGGTTTCTGAACTTCATGCAAGATTATATAACAACCAACTGCCATTAAAGATATGCAAACCTTACAACAGGTGTACCAATAACAACCACCAAATCCCAGACAAACATACCGGACACCATCACCAAGCTGTAGCCATTTTAACTTTCATCATGACTCTAGCCTTTTTTCTAACAAAACATTTCTCATCTCAGATAGTTCGAAGCCCCTTTCAGTAAATTGTTTATTCTTGACCCATAAAATACAGTGATAGAATAGAATTAAGCAATAAGGAGGTGTGGTATATGGCCGATGTACCACGGCTAAGGGCTGTTCTTATGCACAACGCAATGCAGAGTACAGCCTGCATACAGCCCTTAGCTGTGGTATATTGTCCATATACCACCAACCCCAGAGGAGCCTTACTGTAATTATGAACTGGTTACTGTCATTATTAGACTTGTTTACTGTTTGATGATGGTAACCAGTTTATAATAGAATGACTTGTTTACTGTTTTAATAATGTTGGTAACCAGTTTATAATAGAATGACTTGTTTACTGTTTTAATAATGTTGGGAACCAGTTTGTAATAGAATGACTTGTTTACTTTTTTAATGATGTTGGTAACCAGTTTATAATATAATGACTTGTTTACTGTTTTAATAATGTTGGTAACCAGTTTATAATAGAATGACTTGTTTACTGTTCTAATGATGTTGGTAACCAGTTTGTAATAGAATGACTTGTTTGATATACCATGGCTTCCAGCCAATCATCATCCAGTACCTACACTACCCGGATTATAAAAGTAGTTTTAAGCCTGGTAGTTTGGATCCTGGATGCTGATTGGCTAAAACAGCATTCCAGCCATGTTTAATTAAGTCCTATAGATTAGCAGTCAAATAGTAATAGAACACAGTAGATTAAATGATTGTAGATCAGAAAGAGAGATGTGACGTACGTGTCCCTTGTCCTCCATCTCATTGTTGGTCAGTTTGACCCGATCGAAGCTGATCACCTGACGCATCCACGTCTCGCCCACGCACGGGGAGTCCGGGTGCATATACAAGCGCGGCGCGATGCAAGAGTGGTCCGTGTTTCCTGCCACCATCCACTGAGAGCTGTGGTACACATACCTAAATATAACAGAACATCACAACAGAACATCAGAATATCACATACCTGAATACAACAGAACAACAGAACATCACATACCTAAATACAACAGAATATCAGAACATCACATACCTAAATACAACAGAACATCACAACAGAACATCAGAACATCACATACCTGAATACAACAGAACAACAGAACATCACATACCTAAATACAACAGAATATCAGAACATCACATACCTAAATACAACAGAACATCACAACAGAACATCAGAATATCACATACCTAAATATAACAGAACATCACAACAGAACATCACATACCTAAATATAACAGAACATCACAACAGAACATCACATACCTGAATACAACAGAACATCAGAAAAGAACATCAGAACATCACATACCTAAATACAACAGAACATCAGAACATCACATACCTAAATATAACAGAACATCACAACAGAACATCAGAACATCACATACCTAAATACAACAGATCATCACAACAGAACATCAGAACCTCACATACCTAAATATAACAGAACATCACAACAGAACATCACATACCTAAAAATAACAGAACATCAAAAAAGAACATCACATACCTGAATACAACAGAACATCAGAACAGAACATCAGAACAGAATATCAGAATATTACATACCTAAATACAACAGAACATCACATACCTAAATACAACAGAACATCACATACCTAAATACAACAGAACATCAAAACATCACATACCTAAATATAACAGAACATCACAACAGAACATCAGAACATCACATACCGAAATATAACAGAACATCACAACAGAACATCAAAACATCACATACCTAAATATAACAGAACATCACAACAGAACATCAGAACATCACATACCTAAATACAACAGAACATCAGAACATCACATACCTAAATACAACAGAACATCAGAACATCAAACACCTAAATACAACAGAATATCAGAACATCACATACCTAAATACAACAGAACATCACAACAGAACATCACATACCTAAATACAAAAGAACATCACAACAGAACATCACATACCCTAAATACAACAGAACATCACAACAGAACATCAGAACATCACATACCTAAATACAACAGAACATCAGAACAGAACATCAGAACAGAATATCAGAAAATCAGAACAGAATATCAGAATATCACATACCTAAATACAACAGAACATCAGAACAGAATATCAGAATATCACATACCTAAATACAACAGATTATCAGAACAGAACATCAGAATATCACATACCTAATTACAACAGAATATCAGAACAGAACATCAGAACAGAATATCAGAATATCTCATACCTAAATACAACAGAACATCACATACCTAAATACAACAGAACATCAGAACAGAACATCAGAATATCACATATCTAAATACAACAGAATATCAGAACAGAACATCAGAATATCACATACCTAAATACAACAGAATATCAGAACAGAACATCAGAACATCACATACCTAAATACAACAGAACAGAACAGAATATCAGAATATCAGAATATCACATACCTAAATACAACAGAACATCACATACCTAAATACAACAGAACATCAGAACAGAATATCAGAATATCACATACCTAAATACAACAGAATATCAGAACAGAACATCAGAATATCACATACCTAAATACAACAGAACATCAGAACAGAATATCAGAATATCACATACCTAATTACAACAGAATATCAGAACAGAACATCAGAACAGAATATCAGAATATCACATACCTAAATACAACAGAACATCACATACCTAAATACAACAGAACATCAAAACAGAACATCAGAATATCACATACCTAAATACAACAGAATATCAGAACAGAACATCAGAATATCACATACCTAAATACAACAGAACATCAGAACAGAATATCAGAATATCACATACCTAATTACAACAGAATATCAGAACAGAACATCAGAACAGAATATCAGAATATCACATACCTAAATACAACAGAATATCAGAACAGAACATCAGAACATCACATACCTAAATACAACAGAACAGAACAGAATATCAGAATATCACATACCTAAATTCAACAGAATATCAGAACAGAACATTAGAACAGAATATTAGAACATCACATACCTAAATACAACAGAACAGAACAGAATATCAGAATATCACATACGTAAATACAACAGAATATCAGAACAGAAAATCAGAATATCACATACCTAAATACAACAGAATATCAGAACAGAATATCTGAATATCACATACCTAAATACAACAGAATATCAGAACAGAATATCAGAATATCAGAACAGAATATCAGAACAGAATAGAATATCAGAATATCAGAACAGAACAGAACATCAGAACATCACATACCGAAATACAACAGAATATCAGGACAGAATATTAGAATATCAGAACAGAATATCAGAACATCAGAACAGAATACCAGAACAGAATATCAGAACAGAATATCAGAACATCAGAACAGAACAGAATATCAGAACATTACATCAGAACAGAATATCAAAACAGAACATCAGAACAGAACATCAGAACATCAGAACAGAATATCAGAACAGAACATTAGAACAGAATATCAGAACACAATATCAAAACAGAATATCAGAATAGAATATCAGAACAGAATATCAGAACATCAGAACAGAATATCATAACAGAATAACAAAACAAAATATCAGAACAGAACAGAACATCAGAACAGAATATCAGAACAGAACATCAGAACAGAATATCAAAACAAAATATCAGAACATCAGAACAGAATATCAGAACAGAACAGAATATCAGAACAACATCAGAACAGAATATCAGAACAGAACATTAGAACAGAATATCAGAACAAAATATCAGAACATCAGAACAGAATATCAGAACAGAATAACAAAACAGAACATCAGAACAGAACATCAGAACAGAACATCAGAACAGAATATCAGAACAGAATATCAGAACACAATATCAGAATAGAATATCCTTTGACTTTATTGTCCACCCAGAGTTGACAAGTTGGCTTCACTAACAACAGGTGAAAAGACTAATAATGAGTTGTGACCACATAGTTCTCCCCTTACAAAGCTATGCCATAAGAGTTTGCCATGAAGTAACTGACTTTCCAAGTCAAACATTTTTGTGACTATATTTAGGCTATAGAGGCCTAACTGTATTTGATATACCCCTCCACCCTCCAGTGGTGCGTATTCATGGATGCTAAGGAAAGCCAGGCTTCGCACAAAAATTACCAAGAAAAAAGGAAAAAAAACATACATTATTTTATATCTTTCGTCTCTTTGTGTTTCATAATTTTCCTTTAATTCGCAAGAGGCTGAATGTATCTCACTAGAAAAAGCATCCGAGTGAGTGAAACAGCGCCCCTCTGTCTCTGTATGCGTAGCACATCTGTCTAATGCTGTCTGGTCAAAACGTGTATGACATTGTTGCAAGGGAAGCCAGCAATCATTTGGTCTTCCTTGATTAAAAAAATATACAATAATAGGCAATCAGCTTTGAGCTAAGCTGAGTGAACTCAACTGTGAATGGTCCTTGCACACCAAAAAAAGTGTTAAGGGAAGCAAGTTTGGAATTTCACATCACATCAAAAGCCAAACCTCATTGACAGAAAAAAAACTTGAATTGTTGCATCTCGTTGTGTTTTTGTCCTCTGGTGGCTAGCTAGCTAAAATTGTCCCTTTCCTAAATTAGCCATGGATGGAGATAGGGATTTGTACTTGTGGTTTTACTTAATTCTCCTTCCTGGCCAATGATTAAAAAGGAGATTCTGATCCAACCATAAATTCATACATTGTGCCCCTGGCCTGAGAGGCTGGACGTTCAATATGTAGCTAGACATAGAAGGCTAATGTTAACTAATTGGCTAATCGTTGCCCATGAAAGGAAGTTAGGCTAGCAAGCATTTTAGTCAGGTAGGTAAGGACACCAAAAACTAAAAGGGTGTACTGTATGACAGAGTCATAGACCGTTTCGTCAACATGAAAGAGAGGAGGATGGAATTGGCGTTTCTCTACAAATAGGGTGAGTCAACATGTTTTTTCTACTTAAACACACACACAGCAAGCAGCACCATGGACAGGCACATAGTATTGAGCTTACATTGATTTCTAAATAGTTTTTGGAATCGTTTAGTTGGCGCTGTATTACACTATGCAGAGGTGATTAGCTGGTGGTGATGTGGTGCTGCAATAGTGGAGGCAGCTTCTGGTTTCTTTTCGACTTGTGGAAACTCTCCTGGGTTCTAAATCAATAGTTGTTTAGTAGTTCAAAAATGTTAGAAATATTAACTTGCTTTACCGCTGTAGGTCATGTGACTGTTTCCTGCCATATGCTTTGTGGACTCCACTGGACAGATGCCGCTCTGGTTTTGTAATAAAACGAAGGTGTGGTGGAATTTATTCTGCCACTGTGTCTTCTAAACATGGTATTGGAACTGAATGTTTAAATATTTCCTGGATATAGTATACTTACTTACTTACTTTATTGTTTATTTCATATTTCTAATTCTTAATTATCTTTATTTAATTTTAATTTTAATTTTTTTTAATACATTTTTATTCTTTATTACAATGATGGGTTTTGAGTTTGCAAGAATGGCATTTCACTGTACTTGTGCACGTGACATTAGAACTTGAAACGCATTGCCTCAGCCTTAGGTCTATCACCGTGGCAAGGCATATGAACAAACAGGTTATAGAGCAAACAACGCATTTATCAAAACACATTGGTTGTAATATGGCTTTTTTCCCCCTAGCTTGGCTCCCACGGTGATTTTACCCAAGCACCACTACTGTCACCCTATGCTCGTTAAATGCGTGTATATTGGGTAAAATGCTTCATTTACAGTACAAAAATATAGTAGAATTTGCAGCTTCATTTGAGAGAAATGTGGAAACAATGGAAAGACCTATTGATGCAATAATGCGCTGGTTTTAAAGTACGTTTCTAAAATAGGAGACCATTTCCTTTCGTTCAATTTACAATTGTAGGTTACATATACGTTTAGGGTCTACCTGTATCGTTTGGAGTCGACGGGCAAAACGTCCATAGCGATGTAGTACTGCTGGCACGGGTCCAAGTTACGCACCTTTACGCGCAAGGACGGGAACATCCTCCTGTAGCAAACACACACAGAGTTTAAAGTAGGATAAATGAGCAAAAATTGTTATCATATAATAGCGTATTTAATTCAATCCATAATGTTATTCAATATCAACTAGTGCGTCAGTTAAATTTGTTGGAAATGTAACACCAGTGAAAGAGAGGCTACGGATCTCAGTCAAGGTGAATATGGGTTAGGGTTAGCCTAACCTAACCTAACCCTAACCCCTAAACCCTAACCCTCAGTCAAGGTGAATCTCTGAGGCAACGAGGGCATTCTGACGAGATGTATTACTCATCTTATAAAAAGGACTATCAAATGTTTAAAACGAACTTTGCAGCAACAGACATAATATAATTTATAACAAGTCATGAAATGTTTAGCCTATATAGAATAACATGTGAATTTATGAAACTGTTATGAAAATGTTAAAGAATATGCAAAGAAATTAAAATTACAAAATTACCACAAAATGTAATTACAAAATAACAGAGCTCCAATTCCTGAGGAATAAAGCATGTACATTGTTAATTATATGATAAGAGTCAAAGAATATAAAGTTATAGAAATACTATAAAAAAATACAACCCTAAAACACTATGAAAAAATACAACCCTAAAATACTTAAAATTTATAAAAAGTATCCCCATTTAGTTTTTACGTGGTAGTACTGACCCTGCAAAATAAATACTCGACAAGCCCTTTCGCCTTTTTCCCCCTCCTACACATACTGCTGTTGTTGTTTTAACTGTGTAAAAACGTTTTTTCTATTGGTGAAATTAAATAAACATTCAATAGTTTCAAGGCTGCAGTACATTGTACATTTAATTTGTAGATACAGCCAATGTAAAGATTTCATACACAGCAATCAAATAATAGGCTATAGGCCTGTATAATAGACTATAGGCCTGTATAATAGACTATAGGCCTGTATAATAGACTATAGGCCTGTATAATAGGCTATAGGCCTGTAAAATAGGCTATAGGCCTGTATAATAGGCTATAGGCCTGTATAATAGACTATAGGCCTGTATAATAGACTATAGGCCTGTATAATAAGCTATAGGCCTGTATAATAGACTATAGGCCTGTATAATAGGCTATAGGCCTGTATAATAAACTATAGGCCTGTATAATAGACTATAGGCCTGTATAATAGACTATAGGCCTGTATACTAGGCTATAGGCCTGTATAATAGACTATAGGCCTGTATAATAGGCTATAGGCCTGTATAATAGGCTATAGGCCTGTATAATAGACTATAGGCCTGTATAATAGACTATAGACCTGTATAATAGACTATTGGCCTGTAAAATAGACTATAGGCCTGTATAATAGACTATAGGCCTGTATAATAGGCTATAGGCCTGTATAGAAAATGTTCTTGTTTTTGCAAGTGCAACATCAGTGACTTGTTGCAATATGGCCCTCTTTCCTGACCAATGTGTATTATCCTCATACTGTAAATCAGATTAATTAACAGTTTGATTAGTGTGTAGTCCATATTTTAGTGTATTGGCTACTGTGTGTTAGTGTGTAAAGGTCTGAGTTTTACCTAGTTTAGCTAGCGTGTGTAAAGGTCTGTAATTTGACAGTTTGGTAGGCGTGTGAAGGGGTCAGTTTTACCTGCCCGCTTTGGTAATAATCATCTCTGTCCCGATCTCATGAAACCTCGTCCACAGATCCGACCCCTGGAGCTCCACCCGGACATCTCTCTCCTCTCTACCCGGGTTAGAGTCACTATCTCCCGGCCTTCTCCTTTCTTCTCTCCCCGGCTCAGATTCGCAGTCTCCAAGCCTTCTTGGCGTGTTACCAGCCTTCCTCCTCTGGTCGTTTGGGTAATCTTTTTGAGTGAAGGAACAGTTTAAGACATTCTATATTGTTGATAAATTAGAACTGTTGCATCCTGAACATGCGGAATGCTGCTGGCTTGATTCCATTTAAGTGTAAAGCTTTCAGCTGTTTCCTTTAATTAAAACACATCAATTTGACAAACCATTGAAGTGAAAAACGCTAGGAATGTGTCATCAATAGTCCTAGAAACTCAACACAAAGCCACAAAAGAAGTTGTTGTTTTCTATTTTACTACTTGGACAGTGCTTCTCAGAAGAAGCAAAGACACTAATGTTTTTCTTTTTAC
The DNA here is from genome assembly GCF_901001165.1 of Salmo trutta. NCBI lineage: Eukaryota > Metazoa > Chordata > Actinopteri > Salmoniformes > Salmonidae > Salmo > Salmo trutta. The sequence continues at coordinate 43,003,552 of NC_042969.1, read as the reverse complement.
ATTATTATCTAGATTTGTTTCTGTCTTAAAAAAATATGACTTTTTATTCAAGTTAGTCGCAGAATAGTGCGTGTGTAAAGCAGAGAGATGCGCGCGGGTTAAAGTTGACCGACCGTGTTCGTCTGTCTCCTGCCGATTGGAGCTTGTCTCCGTCTCTGTGTCTCCTGGTGAGCTCGAGTCCTTCCCGTTCTCCTCCTTCATCCTCTTTATCGTTTTACCGACCAGCGCTTCCACCGAGAAAGCGTGGGCTCGTGAGCTCAGACCCTGCATCCTGACGCGAGGCGGTTAGTCTCCTTTCTCTGGGGTCCTGAAGGCTGCACTCTTGTCGCGCGCTGTTCCGTTTTTCCGCTTCCCCCAGGGCCTCTGCGAGCCCCCGGTCTGTCTGCCTTCTGTTCATGTGGCTATGCGACGCAGCTAATTGACCCGGTGAGTTCCCATGGCTCCGTGGCGCGCGCACTATGCATCTAAATCCTTGTTAACGGCCCCGCGGTTTCCGCTTGCCTCTCTCCTCCCTTTCCTCCTTTTCATGCTCCTCTGTTCCTCTCCTCGCTTTCCTTCTCTATCTCTCTCTGTCTCTCTCTCTCTCTCTCTCTCTCTCTCTCTCTCTCTCTCTCTCTCTCTCTCTCTCTCTCTCTCTCTCTCTCTCTCTCTCTCTCCCTCTCCCTCTGTCTCAAATCAATTCAAAGGGATTTATTGGCATGGGAAACATGTGTTTACATTGCCAAAGCAAATGGAATAGACCATAAACAAAACGGGAAATAAACAGTAAATAAACACTAAACATTACACTCAAATCGACAGACGGCAATTATCAGTTCTCATTATGTATTTCTTTGGTAATTACATTTTTCTAATTGCGTCATCATTCTATTTTATCAATGCATCTGATACTCTTCAGTGCATTCTCCTTTTGTCTGGGTTTTTGGACAGCTTTTAGACTCACCTCTTGACTGAAACAAACAGTTAGACAGCCATATTAGGTGCACTGTTAAAACACCATTGAGTAAGATATTGCTCATCCCCGTCAAAACCGCAGCTTTTTTTTGTACATTTCAGATTTTAATGAAACAACCTGGAGTTATGAAAATAATTATTTTAAAGGGGTGAATAAAGGGGTGAATAATTCATTTATTGCTCCATTTGTTTGGTGTGTTGGTTTAATTACATCTTCTCCACGTTCAATTTTTTTATTTGTATTTTGTCTATTATTCCAAATAGTGAAATACATTCAACGTCTTTTGTATTTGTTGAATAACTCGTTCCTAAAAGGCACCCAACTATACGATTGATTTAAGCTAAACGAAGAATGTTTTTAATACACTACTATTTTGTTTTAATGTGAACAACAGTATTTACAGTTTCCCGACATAGAAAGCCATGCTCTGTTTTAACTATGACCACACATAATAAAACAGCCTTTTAGAGAATATTTACACGTGTGATATTTCATCTAAAATAACAGGTGTTTAAAACGGGAAAAGATTCTGAAATTCAATGTTAGTTTGTCAATAAAATAAATGAGACGTTAGTTTGTCAACAAAATAAATGAGATGTTAGTTTGTCAACAAAATCAAATGTTTTTTTTAAGCGAATCCATTCGTCTTTCATATTCCATATTTATTTAATCTTTTTCAGCCCGCGTGGCAACATAATGTTGAGAGTGGTAATATAATGTTATTTAAAGGACAGGGGGAATCCTGGGACAAATATTTCACTCGAGACAAACTCGGAACATCTGGAGAGCCTATTTAAAATATATCCATGAATCTCTCTCTCCTTCTCGGTTGAAGCTGACATTTCCGTTATTCATTTGGAGGCTTTCTGTAAGTAAAACGGTTTTGTGTCTCGCGCTGCACCGGTGTGGGAGAGGGTCTGCGGTGCTATGTGAGAGATGTCTGGTTCTCATAACAGGGATCAGATGGAGTTTGGCGTGCGGGAAAACGGGGCCATAATGACAGCTGGAGATTATTACATTACCTTCTGACATGAAATAGACCCATTCAACACAAACACAGAATGTTTTTTAGTCACAGAAAATAATTGGTCAGAAGGCGAAACAAATTATGCTGTGTTTACGATAGTCTGGTGAATGGTTGGTTTGGTGCCTGATGGAGGCCCCAGGTCTCTGGTCTGGTGAATGGTTGGTTTGGTGCCTGATGGAGGCCCCGGGACTCTGATGTGGTGAATGGTTGGTTTGGTGCCTGATGGAGGCCCTGGTACTCTAATGTGGTGAATGGTTGGTTTGGTGCCTGATGGAGGCCCCCGGGACTCTGATGTGGTGAAGGGTTGGTTTGTTGCCTGATGGAGGCCCCAGGACTCTGGTCTGATGAATGGTTGGTTTGGTGCCTGATGGAGGCCCCGGGACTCTGATGTGGTGAATGGTTGGTTTGGTGCCTGATGGAGGCCCTGGTACTCTAATGTGGTGAATGGTTGGTTTGGTGCCTGATGGAGGCCCCCGGGACTCTGATGTGGTGAAGGGTTGGTTTGTTGCCTGATGGAGGCCCCAGGACTCTGGTCTGATGAATGGTTGGTTTGGTGCCTGATGGAGGCCCCAGGACTCTGGTCTGGTAAATGGTTGGTTTGGTGCCTGATGGAGGCCCCAGGACTCTGGTCTGGTGAATGGTTGGTTTGGTGCCTGATGGAGGCCCCGGGACTCTGATATGGTGAATGGTTGGTTTGGTGCCTGATGGAGGCCCTGGTACTCTAATGTGGTGAATGGTTGGTTTGGTGCCTGATGGAGGCCCCCGGGACTCTGATGTGGTGAAGGGTTGGTTTGTTGCCTGATGGAGGCCCCAGGACTCTGGTCTGATGAATGGTTGGTTTGGTGCCTGATGGAGGCCCCAGGACTCTGATGTGGTGAATGGTTGGTTTGGTGCCTGATGGAGGCCCCGGGACTCTGGTCTGGTGAATGGTTGGTTTAGTGCCTGATGGAGGCCCCAGGACTCTGATGTGGTGAATGGTTGGTTTGGTGCCTGATGGAGGCCCCATGACTCTGGTCTGGTGAATGGTTGGTTTGGTGCCTGATGGAGGCCCCAGGACTCTGGTCTGGTGAATGGTTGGTTTGGTGCCTGATGGAGGCCCCAGGACTCTGGTCTGGTGAATGGTTGGTTTGGTGCCTGATGGAGGCCCCAGGACTCTGGTCTGGTGAATGGTTGGTTTGGTGCCTGATGGAGGCCCCGGGACTCTGGTGTGGTGAAGGGTTGGTTTGGTGCCTGATGGAGGCCCCGGGACTTTGATGTGACAACAAGAGGGAACCAGCGAACTAGCGATGATGACCCAGACTCAGACGGGTCTCTGTCGGTACTGCTGGGCTCCAGCCTGTTCTGGATACCTGCTCCTTTATTCGTTTTCATATTCTTATTTAACTTTATTTTAATCCATGAATTACTGTGACAAAGTGCATCGCAAACAAAGTGGCATTCTGGTTAGTTTGGGAAGCATTCTGTCTGCTCCTCTGTAGGCCTGGAAGCTAGGAGTTTATTGTGGGCTTCAACCAGGGTCTACACCCTATCACGGATAATGTCCATTATTGATAAAAAGCCATTTAGCACACAATAAACTCCTAGTTTCATTCCTTAGCTTCCAGCCAACAACTGGTGAATTGTCCTGTAATGTGTGCAGTTGTGTGTATGTGTGTGTGTATGTCAGTCCTCGGGCCAGAAAGCTGTGTCGCTGTTCAGATCGTAACTCTCCTGATCACATTATCTGGCTGTCAACAGACTGACGACCATACAGGATAGGGCCCGGAGTGTGTGTGTTCACAGGAAGCGGCGCTAGTTGTTTTATGGTTCTAAATCTAACACAAGTCATGGTTTGTCTGATTCGGGATGTTTGGCACACGTGTTTCCTTTTATTAAGCTCGACGTGCACGCTCTTAGCTCGACGTGCACACTCTTGGCGGAAACTAGAAACTCCAATCCAATTTAGACATGCTTCAAGTTTCCATCGACCCAGGAGCTTGGCTGATCAGCTGTAATTGGTCTTTCCCATCATGTCCGGCCTGCAGGGGCACATGGCAGGTTGACTGGTTCTGACGGGATCTACAAGGCTACTTCATAATTCAACCCAACTCTATTTGAATAACCTGTTGACACTAGAGTAATGCCTACAACCTCTCATGAAGGCCCTTGCCCTCTGAGAAGATGGTGTGTGTGTGTGTGTCTGTGTGTGTGCGTGATAGAGAAAGAAAGAGCGAGAGAGGAGTAGAGTAGGGTAGAGTAGAACACAGTATATTAGAGCAGAGTAGAGTAGAACAGAACACAGTATATTAGAGCAGAGTAGATTAGAACAGAACACAGTATATTAGAGCAGAGTAGAGTAGAACACAGTATATTAGAGCAGAGTAGAGTAGAACACAGTATATTAGAGCAGTGTAGAGTAGAACAGAACATAGTATATTAGAACAGAGTAGATTAGATCAGAACACAGTATATTAGAGCAGAGTAGAGTAGAACACAGTATATTAGAGCAGAGTAGAGTAGAACAGAACACAGTATATTAGAACAGAGTAGATCAGAACAGAGTATTTTAGAGCAGAGAAGAGTACAACAGAACACAATATATTAGAGCAGAGTAGAACAGAACAGAGTAGAGTAGAACAGAACACAGTATATTAGAGCAGAGTAGAGTAGAACAGAACACAGTATATTAGAGCAGAGTACAGTAGAACAGAACACAGTATATTAGAGCAGAGTAGAGTAGAACATAACACAGTAGATTAGAGCAGAGTAGAGTAGAGTAGAACACAGTATATTAGAGCAGAGTAGAGTAGAACAGAACACAGTATATTAGAGCAGAGTAGAGTAGAACAGAACACAGTAGATTAGAGCAGAGTAGAGTAGAGTAGAACACAGTATATTAGAGCAGAGTAGATTAGAACAGAACACAGTATATTAGAGGAGAGTAGAGTAGAGTAGAACAGTACACAGTATATTAGAGGAGAGTAGAGTAGAGTAGAACAGTACACAGTATATTAGAGCAGAGTAGAGTAGAACAGAACAAAGTAGATTAGAGCAGAGTAGAGTAGAACAGAACACAGTATATTAGAGCAGAGTAGAGTAGAGTAGAACACAGTAGATTAGAGCAGCGTAGAACAGAACAGAGTAGATTAGAGCAGAGTAGAGTAGAACAGAACACAGTATATTAGAGCAGAGTAGTTTAGAACAGAACACAAAATATTAGAACAGAGTAGATTAGAACAGAACACAGTAGATTAGAGCAGAGTAGAACAGAACACAGTAGATTAGAGCAGAGTAGAGTAGAACAGAACACAGTATATTAGAGCAGAGTAGAGTAGAACAGAACACAGTATATTAGAACAGAGTAGTGTAGAGTAGAGTAGAACAGAACACAGTATATTAGAACAGAGTAGTGTAGAGTAGAGTAGAACAGAACACAGTATATTAGAGCAGAGTAGAACAGAACACAGTAGATTAGAGCAGAGTAGAGTAGAACAGAACACAGTATATTAGAGCAGAGTAGAGTAGAGTAGAACACAGTAGATTAGAGCAGCGTAGAACAGAACAGAGTAGATTAGAGCAGAGTAGAGTAGAACAGAACACAGTAGATTAGAGCAGAGTAGAGCAGAATAGAACACAGTATATTAGAGCAGAGTAGATTAGAAAAGAACATAGTGTATTAGAGCAGAGTAGTTTAGAACAGAAAACAGTATATTAGAACAGAGTAGAGTAGAGTAGAACAAAACACAGTGTATTAGAGCAGAGTAGAGTAGAACAGAACACAGTCGATTAGACCAGAGTAGAGTAGAACAGAACACAGTATATTAGAGCAGAGTAGAGTAGAGTAGAACACAGTAGATTAGAGCAGCGTAGAACAGAACACAGTAGATTAGAGCAGAGTAGAGTAGAACAGAACACAGTAGATTAGAGCAGAGTAGATTAGAATAGAACACAGTATATTAGAGCAGAGTAGATTAGAGTAGAACACAGTAGATTAGAGCTGCAAAGAACAGAACAGAGTAGATTAGAGCACAGTAGAGTAGAACAGAACACAGTATATTAGAGCAGAGTAGAACAGAACACAGTATATTAGAACAGAGTAGAGTAGAACAAAACACAGTATATTACAGCAGAGTAGAGTAGAACAGAACACAGTATATTAGAGCAGAGTAGATTAGACCAGAACACAGTATATTAGATCAGAGTAGAACAGAACACAGTAGATTAGAGCAGAGTAGAGACTACCTGGCCTGATGACTACTTGCTGTCCCCAGTCCACCTGGCCATGCTGCTGCTCCAGTTTCAACTGTTCTGCCTGCGGCTACGGAACCCTGACCTGTTCACCGGTCATGCTTGTTGCACCCTCGACAACTACAATGATTATTATTATTTGACCATGCTGGTCATTTATGAACATTTTAACATCTTGACCATGTTCTGTTATAATATCCACCCGGCACAGCCAGAAGAGGACTGGCCACCCCTCATAGCCTGGTTCCTCTCTAGGTTTCTTCCTAGGTTTTTGGCCTTTCTAGGGAGTTTTTCCTAGGGAGTTTTTCCTAGCCACCGTGCCTCTTTCACATGCATTGCTTGCTGTTTGGGGTTTTAGGCTGGGTTTCTGTACAGCACTTTGAGATTTCAGCTGATATACGAAGGGCTATATAAATAAATTTGATTTGATTTGATTTGATTTGAGTAGAGCAGAACAGAACACGGTAGATTAGAACAGAGAGGAGTAGATCAGAACACATTATATTAGAGCAGAGTAGAGTAGAACAGAACATAGTAGATTAGAGCAGAGTAGAGTAGAACAGAACACAGTATATTAGAACAGAGTTGAGTAGAGTAGAGTAGAACAGAACACAGTAGATTAGAGCAGAGTAGAGTAGAACACAGTATATTAGAGCAGTGTAGAGTAGAACAGAACACAGTATATTAGAACAGAGTAGATTAGAACAGAACACAGTATATTAGAGCAGAGTAGAGTATAACACAGTATATTAGAGCAGAGTAGAGTAGAACAGAACACAGTATATTAGAACAGAGTAGATCAGAACAGAACACAGTATATTAGAGCAGAGTAGAGTAGAAAAGAACACAGTATATTAGAGCAGAGTAGAACAGAACAGAGTAGAGTAGAACAGAATCCAGTATATTAGAGCAGAGTAGAGTAGAGTAGAACACAGTAGATTAGAGCAGCGTAGAACAGAACACAGTAGATTAGAGCAGAGTAGAGTAGAACAGAACACAGTAGATTAGAGCAGAGTAGATTAGAATAGAACACAGTATATTAGAGCAGAGTAGATTAGAGTAGAACACAGTAGAACAGAACACAGTAGATTAGAGCAGAGTAGAGCAGAACAGAACACGGTAGATTAGAACAGAGAGGAGTAGATCAGAACACATTATATTAGAGCAGAGTAGAGTACAACAGAACACAGTATATTAGAGCAGAGTAGAGTAGAACGCAGTAGATTAGAGCAGAGTAGAGTAGAACAGAACGCAGTAGATTAGAGCAGAGTAGAGTAGAACAGAACGCAGTAGATTAGAGCAGAGTAGAGTAGAATAGAACACAGTATATTAGAGCACAGTAGAGTAGAACAGAACACAGTAGATTAGAGCAGAGTAGGTTAGAACAGAACACAGTATATTAGAGCAGAGTAGAACAGAACACAGTATATTAGAACAGAGTAGAGTAGAGTAGAGTAAAACAGAACACAGTATATTAGAGCTGAGTAGTTTAAAACAGAACACAGTATATTAGAACAGAGTAGAGTAGAGTAGAACAAAACACAGTATATTACAGCAGAGTAGAGTAGAACAGAACACAGTAGATTAGAGCAGAGTGGAGTAGAACAGAACACAGTATATTAGAGCAGAGTAGATTAGACCAGAACACAGTATATTAGAACAGAGTTGAGTAGAGTAGAGTAGAACAGAACACAGTAGATTAGAGCAGAGTAGAGTAGAATAGAACACAGTGTATTAGAGCAGAGTAGAGTAGAACAGAACACAGTATATTAGAGCAGAGTAGAGTAGAACAGAACACAGTATATTAGAACAGAGTTGAGTAGAGTAGAGTAGAACAGAACACAGTAGATTAGAGCAGAGTAGAGTAGAATAGAACACAGTATATTAGAGCAGAGTAGAGTAGAACAGAACACAGTATATTAGAGCAGAGTAGAGTAGAACACAGTAGATTAGAGCAAAGTAGAGTAGAACAGAACGCAGTAGATTAGAGCAGAGTAGAGTAGAACAGAACGCAGTAGATTAGAGCAGAGTAGAGTAGAATAGAACACAGTATATTAGAGCAGAGTAGATTAGAGTAGAACACAGTAGATTAGAGCTGCAAAGAACAGAACAGAGTAGATTAGAGCACAGTAGAGTAGAACAGAACACAGTAGATTAGAGCAGAGTAGAGTAGAATAGAACACAGTATATTAGAGCAGAGTAGATTAGAACAGAACACAGTATATTAGAGCTGAGTAGTTTAAAACAGAACACAGTATATTAGAACAGAGTAGAGTAGAGTAGAACAAAACACAGTATATTACAGCAGAGTAGAGTAGAACAGAACACAGTAGATTAGAGCAGAGTGGAGTAGAACAGAACACAGTATATTAGAGCAGAGTAGATTAGACCAGAACACAGTATATTAGAGCAGAGTAGAACAGAACACAGTAGATTAGAGCAGAGTAGAGTAGAATAGAACACAGTATATTAGAGCAGAGTAGAACAGAACAGAGTAGAGTAGAACAGAACACAGTATATTAGAGCAGAGTAGAGTAGAGTAGAACACAGTAGATTAGAGCAGCGTAGAACAGAACACAGTATATTAGAACAGAGTTGAGTAGAGTAGAGTAGAACAGAACACAGTAGATTAGAGCAGAGTAGAGTAGAATAGAACACAGTATATTAGAGCAGAGTAGAACAGAACAGAGTAGAGTAGAACAGAACACAGTATATTAGAGCAGAGTAGAGTAGAACAGAACACAGTAGATTAGAGCAGAGTAGAGTAGAATAGAACACAATATATTAGAGCAGAGCAGAGTAGAACAGAACACAGTATATTAGAGCAGAGTAGAGTAGAACACAGTAGATTAGAGCAAAGTAGAGTATAACAGAACGCAGTAGAATAGAGCAGAGTAGAGTAGAACAGAACGCAGTAGATTAGAGCAGAGTAGAGTAGAATAGAACACAGTATATTAGAGCAGAGTAGATTAGAGTAGAACACAGTAGATTAGAGCTGCAAAGAACAGAACAGAGTAGATTAGAGCACAGTAGAGTAGAACAGAAAACAGTAGATTAGAGCAGAGTAGAGTAGAATACAACACAGTATATTAGAGCAGAGTAGATTAGAACAGAACACAGTATATTAGAGCTGAGTAGTTTAAAACAGAACACAGTATATTAGAACAGAGTAGAGTAGAGTAGAACAAAACACAGTATATTACAGCAGAGTAGAGTAGAACAGAACACAGTAGATTAGAGCAGAGTGGAGTAGAACAGAACACAGTATATTAGAGCAGAGTAGATTAGACCAGAACACAGTATATTAGAGCAGAGTAGAACAGAACACAGTAGATTAGAGCAGAGTAGAGTAGAATAGAACACAGTATATTAGAGCAGAGTAGAACAGAACAGAGTAGAGTAGAACAGAACACAGTATATTAGAGCAGAGTAGAGTAGAGTAGAACACAGTAGATTAGAGCAGCGTAGAACAGAACACAGTATATTAGAACAGAGTTGAGTAGAGTAGAGTAGAACAGAACACAGTAGATTAGAGCAGAGTAGAGTAGAATAGAACACAGTATATTAGAGCAGAGTAGAACAGAACAGAGTAGAGTAGAACAGAACACAGTATATTAGAGCAGAGTAGAGTAGAGTAGAACACAGTAGATTAGAGCAGCGTAGAACAGAACACAGTAGATTAGAGCAGAGTAGAGTAGAACAGAACACAGTAGATTAGAGCAGAGTAGATTAGAATAGAACACAGTATATTAGAGCAGAGTAGATTAGAGTAGAACACAGTAGAACAGAACACAGTAGATTAGAGCAGAGTAGAGCAGAACAGAACACGGTAGATTAGAACAGAGAGGAGTAGATCAGAACACATTATATTAGAGCAGAGTAGAACAGAACACAGTATATTAGAGCAGAGTAGAGTAGAACGCAGTAGATTAGAGCAGAGTAGAGTAGAACAGAACGCAGTAGATTAGAGCAGAGTAGAGTAGAACAGAACACAGTAGATTAGAGCAGAGTAGAGTAGAATAGAACACAGTATATTAGAGCACAGTAGAGTAGAACAGAACACAGTAGATTAGAGCAGAGTAGAGTAGAATAGAACACAGTATATTAGAGCAGAGTAGATTAGAACAGAACACAGTATATTAGAGCAGAGTAGGTTAGAACAGAACACAGTATATTAGAGCAGAGTAGAACAGAACACAGTATATTAGAACAGAGTATAGTAGAGTAGATTAAAACAGAACACAGTATATTAGAGCTGAGTAGTTTAAAACAGAACACAGTATATTAGAACAGTGTAGAGTAGAGTAGAACAAAACACAGTATATTACAGCAGAGTAGAGTAGAACAGAACACAGTAGATTAGAGCAGAGTGGAGTAGAACAGAACACAGTATATTAGAGCAGAGTAGATTAGACCAGAACACAGTATATTAGAGCAGAATAGAACAGAACACAGTAGATTAGAGCAGAGTAGAGTAGAAAAGAACACAGTAGATTAGAGCAGAGTAGAGTGGAACAGAACACAGTATATTATAACAGAGTTGAGTAGAGTAGAGTAGAACAGAACACAGTAGATTAGAGCAGAGTAGAGTAGAATAGAACACAGTATATTAGAGCAGAGTAGAGTAGAACAGAACACAGTATATTAGAGCAGAGTAGAGTAGAACAGAACACAGTGTATTAGAACAGAGTTGAGTAGAGTAGAGTAGAACAGAACACAGTAGATTAGAGCAGAGTAGAGTAGAATAGAACACAGTATATTAGAGCAGAGTAGAGTAGAACAGAACACAGTATATTAGAGCAGAGTAGAGTAGAACACAGTAGATTAGAGCAAAGTAGAGTAGAACAGAACGCAGTAGATTAGAGCAGAGTAGAGTAGAACAGAACGCAGTAGATTAGAGCAGAGTAGAGTAGAACAGAACACAGTATATTAGAACAGAGTAGAGTAGAACAGAACACAGTATATTAGAACAGAGTTGAGTAGAGTAGAGTAGAACAGAACACAGTAGATTAGAGCAGAGTAGAGTAGAACAGAACACAGTATATTAGAACAGAGTTGAGTAGAGTAGAGTAGAACAGAACACAGTAGATTAGAGCAGAGTAGAGTAGAATAGAACACAGTATATTAGAGCAGAGTAGAACAGAACAGAGTAGAGTAGAACAGAACACAGTATATTAGAGCAGAGTAGAGTAGAGTAGAACACAGTACATTAGAGCTGCAAAGAACAGAACACAGTAGATTAGAGCACAGTAGAGTAGAACAGAACACAGTAGATTAGAGCAGAGTAGAGTAGAATAGAACACAGTATATTAGAGCAGAGTAGATTACAACAGAACACAGTATATTAGAGCAGAGTAGATTAGAACAGAACACAGTATATTAGAGCTGAGTAGTTTAAAACAGAACACAGTATATTAGAACAGAGTAGAGTAGAGTAGAACAAAACACAGTATATTACAGCAGAGTAGAGTAGAACAGAACACAGTAGATTAGAGCAGAGTGGAGTAGAACAGAACACAGTATATTAGAGCAGAGTAGATTAGACCAGAACACAGTATATTAGAGCAGAGTAGAACAGAACACAGTAGATTAGAGCAGAGTAGAGTAGAAAAGAACACAGTAGATTAGAGCAGAGTAGAGTAGAACAGAACACAGTATATTAGAACAGAGTTGAGTAGAGTAGAGTAGAACAGAACACAGTAGATTAGAGCAGCTTAGAACAGAACACAGTAGATTAGAGCAGAGTAGAGTAGAACAGAACACAGTAGATTAGAGCAGAGTAGATTAGAATAGAACACAGTATATTAGAGCAGAGTAGATTAGAGTAGAACACAGTAGAACAGAACACAGTAGATTAGAGCAGAGTAGAGCAGAACAGAACACGGTAGATTAGAACAGAGAGGAGTAGATCAGAACACATTATATTAGAGCAGAGTAGAGTAGAACAGAACACAGTATATTAGAGCAGAGTAGAGTAGAACGCAGTAGATTAGAGCAGAGTAGAGTAGAATAGAACGCAGTAGATTAGAGCAGAGTAGAGTAGAACAGAACGCAGTAGATTAGAGCAGAGTAGAGTAGAATAGAACACAGTATATTAGAGCACAGTAGAGTAGAACAGAACATAGTAGATTAGAGCAGAGTAGAGTAGAATAGAACACAGTATATTAGAGCAGAGTAGATTAGAACAGAACACAGTATATTAGAGCAGAGTAGGTTAGAACAGAACACAGTATATTAGAGCAGAGTAGAACAGAACACAGTATATTAGAACAGAGTAGAGTAGAGTAGAGTAAAACAGAACACAGTATATTAGAGCTGAGTAGTTTAAAACAGAACACAGTATATTAGAACAGAGTAGAGTAGAGTAGAACAAAACACAGTATATTACAGCAGAGTAGAGTAGAACAGAACACAGTAGATTAGAGCAGAGTGGAGTAGAACAGAACACAGTATATTAGAGCAGAGTAGATTAGACCAGAACACAGTATATTAGAGCAGAGTAGAACAGAACACAGTAGATTAGAGCAGAGTAGAGTAGAAAAGAACACAGTAGATTAGAGCAGAGTAGAGTAGAACAGAACACAGTATATTAGAACAGAGTAGAGTAGAGTAGAACAGAACACAGTAGATTAGAGCAGAGTAGAGTAGAATAGAACACAGTATATTAGAGCAGAGTAGAGTAGAACAGAACACAGTATATTAGAGCAGAGTAGAGTAGAACAGAACACAGTATATTAGAACAGAGTTGAGTAGAGTAGAGTAGAACAGAACACAGTAGATTAGAGCAGAGTAGAGTAGAATAGAACACAGTATATTAGAGCAGAGTAGAGTAGAACAGAACACAGTATATTAGAACAGAGTTGAGTAGAGTAGAGTAGAACAGAACACAGTAGATTAGAGCAGAGTAGAGTAGAATAGAACACAGTATATTAGAGCAGAGTAGAGTAGAACAGAACACAGTATATTAGAGCAGAGTAGAACAGAACACAGTATATTAGAACAGAGTAGAGTAGAGTAGAGTAAAACAGAACACAGTATATTAGAGCTGAGTAGTTTAAAACAGAACACAGTATATTAGAACAGAGTAGAGTAGAGTAGAACAAAACACAGTATATTACAGCAGAGTAGAGTAGAACAGAACACAGTAGATTAGAGCAGAGTGGAGTAGAACAGAACACAGTATATTAGAGCAGAGTAGATTAGACCAGAACACAGTATATTAGAGCAGAGTAGAACAGAACACAGTAGATTAGAGCAGAGTAGAGTAGAAAAGAACACAGTAGATTAGAGCAGAGTAGAGTAGAACAGAACACAGTATATTAGAACAGAGTAGAGTAGAGTAGAACAGAACACAGTAGATTAGAGCAGAGTAGAGTAGAATAGAACACAGTATATTAGAGCAGAGTAGAGTAGAACAGAACACAGTATATTAGAGCAGAGTAGAGTAGAACAGAACACAGTATATTAGAACAGAGTTGAGTAGAGTAGAGTAGAACAGAACACAGTAGATTAGAGCAGAGTAGAGTAGAATAGAACACAGTATATTAGAGCAGAGTAGAGTAGAACAGAACACAGTATATTAGAGCAGAGTAGAGTAGAACACAGTAGATTAGAGCAAAGTAGAGTAGAACAGAACGCAGTAGATTAGAGCAGAGTAGAGTAGAACAGAACGCAGTAGATTAGAGCAGAGAAGAGTAGAATAGAACACAGTATATTAGAGCAGAGTAGATTAGAGTAGAACACAGTAGATTAGAGCTGCAAAGAACAGAACAGAGTAGATTAGAGCACAATAGAGTAGAACAGAACACAGTAGATTAGAGCAGAGTAGAGTAGAATAGAACACAGTATATTAGAGCAGAGTAGATTACAACAGAACACAGTATATTAGAGCAGAGTAGATTAGAACAGAACACAGTAGATTAGAGCAGAGTGGAGTAGAACAGAACACAGTATATTAGAGCAGAGTAGATTAGACCAGAACACAGTATATTATTGCAGAGTAGAACAGAACACAGTAGATTAGAGCAGAGTAGAGTAGAAAAGAACACAGTAGATTAGAGCAGAGTAGAGTAGAACAGAACACAGTATATTAGAACAGAGTTGAGTAGAGTAGAGTAGAACAGAACACAGTAGATTAGAGCAGAGTAGAGTAGAATAGAACAGTATTAGAGCAAGTAGTAAACAGACACAGTATATTAGAGCAGAGTAGAGTAGAACAGAACAGCAGTATATTAGACGAGTTGAGTAGAGTAGTAGAAACAGAACACAGTATATTAGAACAGTAGAGTAGGACATAACACAGTATATTAGAACAGAGTTGAGTAGGTAGAGTAACAGAACACAGTAGATTAGGAGCAGAGTCAGAGTTAGAGTAGATACAGAACACAGTATATTA
>NC_042969.1:42924803-42988748 GCF_901001165.1 Salmo trutta | reverse complement strand
GACACCTGATGTTACTGAGGCACCTGATGTTACTGAGGCACCTGATGTTACTGAGACACCTGATGTTACTGAGCCACGTGATGTTACTGAGACACCTGATGTTACTGAGAAACCTGATGTTGCTCAGACACCTGATGTTACTGATATTACTGAGGCACCTGATGTTACTGAGACACCTGATATTACTGAGAAACCTGATGTTACTGAGACACCTGATGTTGCTGAGACACCTGATGTTATTGATGTTACTGAGACAACTGATGTTACTGAAACACCTGATGTTACTGAGACACTTGATGTTACTGAGACACCTGATATTACTGAGAAACCTGATGTTACTGAGACACCTGATGTTACTGAGACACTTGATGTTACTGAGACACCTGATGTTATTGAGACACCAGATGTTACTGAGACACCTGATGTTACTGAGCCACCTAATGTTACTGAGCCACCGGATATTACTGAGACACCTGATGTTGCTGAGACACCATATGTTACTGATGTTACTG
Source organism: Salmo trutta (assembly GCF_901001165.1). NCBI lineage: Eukaryota > Metazoa > Chordata > Actinopteri > Salmoniformes > Salmonidae > Salmo > Salmo trutta. Next base: position 42,988,236 of record NC_042969.1, on the reverse strand, counting down.
AGACACCTGATGTTACTGAGACACCTGATGTTACTGAGACACCTGATGTTACTGATGTTACTGAGACACCTGATGTTACTGATGTTACTGAGACACCTGATGTTACTGATGTTACTGATACACCTGATTTTACTGAGACACCTGATGTTACTGAGACACCTGATGTTACGGAGACACCTGATGTCACTGAGACACCTGATGTTGCTGATGTTACTGAGACACCTGATGCTACTGAGACACCTGATGTTACTGATGTTACTGAGACACCTCATGTTACTGAGACACTTGATGTTACTGAGACACCTGATGTTACTGAGACACCTGATGTTGCTGAGACACCTGATGTTACTGAGACACCTGATGTTACTGAGGAACCTGATGTTACTGAGACACCTGATGTTACTGAGACACCTGATGTTACTGAGACACCTGATGTTACTGAGACACCTGATGTTGCTGAGACACCTGATGTTACTGAGACACCTGATGTTACTGAGGCACCTGATGTTACTGAGGCACCTGGTGTTACTGAGACACCTGATGTTACTGAGCCACCTGATGTTACTGAGACACCTGATGTTACTGAGAAACCTGATGTTGCTCAGACACCTGATGTTACTGATGTTACTGAGGCACCTGATGTTACTGAGACACCTGATGTTATTGAGACACCAGATGTTACTGAGACACCTGATGTTACTGAGCCACCTAATGTTACTGAGACACCGGATATTACTGAGACACCTGATGTTACTGAGACACCTGATGTTACTGATACACCTGATGTTATTGAGACACCAGATGTTACTGAGACACCTGATGTTACTGAGCCACCTAATGTTACTGAGACACCGGATATTACTGAGACACCTGATGTTACTGAGACACCTGATGTTACTGATACACCTGATGTTACTGATGTTACTGAGACACCTGATGTTACTGATGTTACTGAGACACCTGATGTTACTGATGTTACTGAGACACCCGATGTTACTGAGACACTTGATGTTACTGAGACACCTGATGTTATTGAGACACCAGATGTTACTGAGACACCTGATGTTACTGAGCCACCTAATGTTACTGAGACACCGGATATTACTGAGACACCTGATGTTACTGAGACACCTGATGTTACTGATACACCTGATGTTACTGATGTTACTGAGACACCTGATGTTACTGATGTTACTGAGACACCTGATGTTACTGATGTTACTGATACACCTGATTTTACTGAGACACCTGATGTTACTGAGACACCTGATGTTACGGAGACACCTGATGTCACTGAGACACCTGATGTTGCTGATGTTACTGAGACACCTAATGCTACTGAGACACCTGATGTTACTGATGTTACTGAGACACCTCATGTTACTGAGACACTTGATGTTACTGAGACACCTGATGTTACTGAGACACCTGATGTTGCTGAGACACCTGATGTTACTGAGACACCTGATGTTACTGAGACACCTGATGTTACTGAGACACCTGATGTTACTGAGACACCTGATGTTACTGAGACACCTGATGTTGCTGATGTTACTGAGACACCTGATGTTACTGAGACACCTGATGTTACTGAGACACCTCATGTTACTGAGACACTTGATGTTACTGAGACACCTGATGTTGATGAGACACCTGATGTTACTGATGTTACTGAGACACCTGCTGTTATTCAGACACCTGATGTTGCTGAGACACCTGATGTTACTGATGTTGCTGAGACACCTGATGTTACTGATGTTACTGAGACACCTGATGTTACTGAGACACCTGATGTTACTGAGACACCTGATGTTACTGAGACACCTGATGTTACTGATGTTACTGAGACACCTGATGTTACTGAGACAACTGATGTTACTGATGTTACTGATACACCTGATGTTACTGAGACACCTGATGTTACTGAGACACCTGATATTGATGAGACACCTGATGTTGCTGAGACACCTGATGTTACTGATGTTGCTGAGACACCTGATGTTGCTGATGTTACTGAGACACCTGATGTTAAAGAGACACCTGATGTTACTGATGTTACTAAGATAACTGATGTTACTGATGTTACTTAGACACCTGATGTTACTGATGTTACTGAGACACCTCATGTTACTGAGACACTTGATGTTACTGAGACACCTGATGTTGATGAGACACCTGATGTTACTGATGTTACTGAGACACCTGCTGTTACTGAGACACCTGATGTTACTGAGACACTTGATGTTACTGAGACACCTGATGTTACTGAGCCACCTAATGTTACTGAGACACCGGATATTACTGAGACACCTGATGTTACTGAGACACCTGATGTTACTGATACACCTGATGTTACTGATGTTACTGAGACACCTGATGTTACTGATGTTACTGAGACACCTGATGTTACTGATGTTACTGAGACACCCGATGTTACTGAGACACTTGATGTTACTGAGACACCTGATGTTATTGAGACACCAGATGTTACTGAGACACCTGATGTTACTGAGCCACCTAATGTTACTGAGACACCGGATATTACTGAGACACCTGATGTTACTGAGACACCTGATGTTACTGATACACCTGATGTTACTGATGTTACTGAGACACCTGATGTTACTGATGTTACTGAGACACCTGATGTTACTGATGTTACTGATACACCTGATTTTACTGAGACACCTGATGTTACTGAGACACCTGATGTTACGGAGACACCTGATGTCACTGAGACACCTGATGTTGCTGATGTTACTGAGACACCTGATGCTACTGAGACACCTGATGTTACTGATGTTACTGAGACACCTCATGTTACTGAGACACTTGATGTTACTGAGACAACTGATGTTACTGAGACACCTGATGTTGCTGAGACACCTGATGTTACTGAGACACCTGATGTTACTGAGACACCTGATGTTACTGAGACACCTGATGTTACTGAGACACCTGATGTTACTGAGACACCTGATGTTGCTGATGTTACTGAGACACCTGATGTTACTGAGACACCTGATGTTACTGAGACACCTCATGTTACTGAGACACTTGATGTTACTGAGACACCTGATGTTGATGAGACACCTGATGTTACTGATGTTACTGAGACACCTGCTGTTATTCAGACACCTGATGTTGCTGAGACACCTGATGTTACTGATGTTGCTGAGACACCTGATGTTACTGATGTTACTGAGACACCTGATGTTACTGAGACACCTGATGTTACTGAGACACCTGATGTTACTGAGATACCTGATGTTACTGATGTTACTGAGACACCTGATGTTACTGAGACAACTGATGTTACTGATGTTACTGATACACCTGATGTTACTGAGACACCTGATGTTACTGAGACACCTGATATTGATGAGACACCTGATGTTGCTGAGACACCTGATGTTACTGATGTTGCTGAGACACCTGATGTTGCTGATGTTACTGAGACACCTGATGTTAAAGAGACACCTGATGTTACTGATGTTACTGAGACACCTGATGTTACTGATGTTACTTAGACACCTGATGTTACTGATGTTACTGAGACACCTCATGTTACTGAGACACTTGATGTTACTGAGACACCTGATGTTGATGAGACACCTGATGTTACTGATGTTACTGAGACACCTGCTGTTACTGAGACACCTGATGTTACTGAGACACTTGATGTTACTGAGACACCTGATGTTGATGAGACACCTGATGTTACTGATGTTACTGAGACACCTGCTGTTACTGAGACACCTGATGTTGCTGAGACACCTGATGTTACTGATGTTGCTGAGACACCTGATGTTACTGATGTTACTGAGACACCTGATGTTACTGAGACACCTGATGTTACTGAGACACCTGATGTTACTGATGTTACTGAGACACCTGATGTTACTGATGTTACTGAGACACCTGATGTTACTGATGTTACTGATACACCTGATGTTACTGAGACACCTGATGTTACTGAGAAACCTAATGTTACTCAGACACCTGATGTCACTGTGACACCTGATGTTGCTGATGTTACTGAGACACATGATGTTACTGAGACACCTGATGTTACTGATGTTACTGAGACACCTGATGTTACAGATGTTACTGAGAAATCTAATGTTACTGATGTTACTGAGACACCCGATGTTACTGAGACACCTGATGTTACTGAGACACCTGATGTTGCTGAGACACCTGATGTTACTGATGTTACTGAGACACCTGCTGTTACTGAGACACCTGATGTTGCTGAGACACCTGATGTTACTGATGTTGCTGAGACACCTGATGTTACTGATGTTACTGAGACACCTGATGTTACTGAGACACCTGATGTTACTGATGTTTCTGAGGAACCTGATGTTACTGAGACACCTGATGTTGCTGAGACACCTGATGTTGCTGAGACACCTGATGTTACTGAGAAACCTGATGCTACTGAGACACCTGATGTTACTGAGACACCTGATGTTGCTGAGACACCTGATGGTACTGAGACACCTGATGTTACTGAGACACCTGATGTTGCTGAGACACCTGATGTTACTGAGACACCTGATGTTACTGATGTTACTGAGACACCTGATGTTACTGAGACACCTGATGTTACTGATGTTACTGAGACACCTGATGTTACTGATGTTACTGAGACACCTGATGTTACTGATGTTGCTGAGACACCTGATGTTACTGAGACACCTGATGTTACTGAGACACCTGATGTTGCTGAGACACCTGATGTTACTGATGTTGCTGAGACACCTGATGTTACTGAGACACCTGATGTTACTGAGACACCTTATGTTACTGAGACACCTGATGTTACTGATGTTACTGAGACACCTGATGTTACTGATGTACCTGAGACACCTGATGTTACTGATGTTACTGATACACCTGATGTTACTGAGACACCTGATGTTACTGAGACACCTGATGTTACGGAGACACCTGATGTCACTGAGACACCTGATGTTGCTGATGTTACTGAGACACCTGATGTTACTGAGACACCTGCTGTTACTGAGACACCTCATGTTACTGAGACACTTGATGTTACTGAGACACCTGATGTTGATGAGACACCTGATGTTACTGATGTTACTGAGACACCTGCTGTTACTGAGACACCTGATGTTGCTGAGACACCTGATGTTACTGATGTTGCTGAGACACCTGATGTTACTGATGTTACTGAGACACCTGATGTTACTGAGACACCTGATGTTACTGAGACATCTGATGTTACTGAGATACCTGATGTTACTGATGTTACTGAGACACCTGATGTTACTGATGTTACTGAAACAACTGATGTTACTGATGTTACTGATACACCTGATGTTACTGAGACACCTGATGTTACTGAGACACCTGATATTGATGAGACACCTGATGTTGCTGAGACACCTGATGTTACTGATGTTGCTGAGACACCTGATGTTGCTGATGTTACTGAGACACCTGATGTTAAAGAGACACCTGATGTTACTGATGTTACTGAGACAACTGATGTTACTGATGTTACTGATACACCTGATGTTACTGAGACACCTGATGTTACTGAGACACCTGATATTGATGAGACACCTGATGTTGCTGAGACACCTGATGTTACTGATGTTGCTGAGACACCTGATGTTACTGATGTTACTGAGACACCTCATGTTACTGAGACACTTGATGTTACTGAGACACCTGATGTTGATGAGACACCTGATGTTACTGATGTTACTGAGACACCTGCTGTTACTGAGACACCTGATGTTGCTGATACACCTGATGTTACTGATGTTGCTGAGACACCTGATGTTACTGATGTTACTGAGACACCTGATGTTACTGATGTTACTGAGACACCTGATGTTACTGATGTTACTGATACACCTGATGTTACTGAGACACCTGATGTCACTGTGACACCTGATGTTGCTGATGTTACTGAGACACATGATGTTACTGAGACACCTGATGTTACTGATGTTACTGAGACACCTGATGTTGCAGATGTTACTGAGACACCTAATGTTACTGATGTTACTGAGACACCCGATGTTACTGAGACACCTGCTGTTACTGAGACACCTGATGTTGCTGAGACACCTGATGTTACTGATGTTACTGAGACACCTGCTGTTACTGAGACACCTGATGTTGCTGAGACACCTGATGTTACTGATGTTGCTGAGACACCTGATGTTACTGATGTTACTGAGACACCTGATGTTACTGAGACACCTGATGTTACTGATGTTTCTGAGGAACCTGATGTTACTGAGACACCTGATGTTGCTGAGACACCTGATGTTGCTGAGACACCTGATGTTACTGAGAAACCTGATGCTACTGAGACACCTGATGTTACTGAGACACCTGATGTTGCTGAGACACCTGATGTTACTGAGACACCTGATGTTACTGAGACACCTGATGTTGCTGAGACACCTGATGTTACTGAGACACCTGATGTTACTGATGTTACTGAGACACCTGATGTTACTGAGACATCTGATGTTACTGATGTTACTGAGACACCTGATGTTACTGATGTTACTGAGACACCTGATGTTACTGAGACACCTGATGTTACTGAGACACCTGATGTTGCTGAGACACCTGATGTTACTGATGTTGCTGAGACACCTGATGTTACTGAGACACCTGATGTTACTGAGACACCTGCTGTTACTGAGACACCTGATGTTGCTGAGACACCTGATGTTACTGATGTTGCTGAGACACCTGATGTTACTGATGTTACTTAGACACTTGATGTTGCTGAGACACCTGATGTTACTGATGTTTCTGAGGAACCTGATGTTACTGAGACACCTGATGTTGCTGAGACACCTGATGTTGCTGAGACACCTGATGTTACTGAGACACCTGATGTTACTGAGACACCTGATGTTACTGAGACACCTGATGTTGCTGAGACACCTGATGTTACTGATGTTACTGAGACACCTGATGTTACTGAGACACCTGATGTTACTGAGACATCTGATGTTACTGAGATACCTGATGTTACTGATGTTCCTGAGACACCTGATGTTACTGATGTTACTGAGACAACTGATGTTACTGATGTTACTGATACACCTGATGTTACTGAGACACCTGATGTTACTGAGACACCTGATATTGATGAGACACCTGATGTTGCTGAGACACCTGATGTTACTGATGTTGCTGAGACACCTGATGTTGCTGATGTTACTGAGACACCTGATGTTAAAGAGACACCTGATGTTACTGATGTTACTAAGATAACTGATGTTACTGATGTTACTTAGACACCTGATGTTACTGATGTTACTGAGACACCTCATGTTACTGAGACACTTGATGTTACTGAGACACCTGATGTTGATGAGACACCTGATGTTACTGATGTTACTGAGACACCTGCTGTTACTGAGACACCTGATGTTGCTGAGACACCTGATGTTACTGATGTTGCTGAGACACCTGATGTTACTGATGTTACTGAGACACCTGATGTTACTGATGTTACTGAGACACCTGATGTTACTGATGTTACTGAGACACCTGATGTTACTGATGTTACTGATACACCTGATGTTACTGAGACACCTGATGTTACTGAGAAACCTAATGTTACTCAGACACCTGATGTCACTGTGACACCTGATGTTGCTGATGTTACTGAGACACATGATGTTACTGAGACACCTGATGTTACTGATGTTACTGAGACACCTGATGTTACTGATGTTACTGAGACACCTAATGTTACTGAGACACCTGATGTTGCTGAGACACCTGATGTTACTGATGTTACTGAGACACCTGCTGTTACTGAGACACCTGATGTTGCTGAGACACCTGATGTTACTGATGTTGCTGAGACACCTGATGTTACTGATGTTACTTAGACACTTGATGTTACTGAGACACCTGATGTTACTGATGTTTCTGAGGAACCTGATGTTACTGAGACACCTGATGTTGCTGAGACACCTGATGTTGCTGAGACACCTGATGTTACTGAGACACCTGATGTTACTGAGACACCTGATGTTACTGAGACACCTGATGTTGCTGAGACACCTGATGTTACTGATGTTACTGAGACACCTGCTGTTACTGAGACACCTGATGTTGCTGAGACACCTGATGTTACTGATGTTGCTGAGACACCTGATGTTACTGATGTTACTGAGACACCTGATGTTACTGAGACACCTGATGTTACTGATGTTTCTGAGGAACCTGATGTTACTGAGACACCTGATGTTGCTGAGACACCTGATGTTGCTGAGACACCTGATGTTACTGAGAAACCTGATGCTACTGAGACACCTGATGTTACTGAGACACCTGATGTTGCTGAGACACCTGATGGTACTGAGACACCTGATGTTACTGAGACACCTGATGTTGCTGAGACACCTGATGTTACTGAGACACCTGATGTTACTGATGTTACTGAGACACCTGATGTTACTGAGACACCTGATGTTACTGATGTTACTGAGACACCTGATGTTACTGATGTTACTGAGACACCTGATGTTACTGATGTTGCTGAGACACCTGATGTTACTGAGACACCTGATGTTACTGAGACACCTGATGTTGCTGAGACACCTGATGTTACTGATGTTGCTGAGACACCTGATGTTACTGAGACACCTGATGTTACTGAGACACCTGCTGTTACTGAGACACCTGATGTTGCTGAGACACCTGATGTTACTGATGTTGCTGAGACACCTGATGTTACTGATGTTACTGAGACACCTGATGTTACTGAGACACCTGATGTTACTGATGTTTCTGAGGAACCTGATGTTACTGAGACACCTGATGTTGCTGAGACACCTGATGTTGCTGAGACACCTGATGTTACTGAGACACCTGATGTTACTGAGACACCTGATGTTACTGAGACACCTGATGTTGCTGAGACACCTGATGTTACTGAGACACCTGATGTTACTGAGACACCTGATGTTGCTGAGACACCTGATGTTACTGAGACACCTGATGTTACTGAGACACCTGATGTTACTGAGACACCTGGTGTAATTGAGCCTTGTCTGAGTACTCAGGTCTACCTACCCTTTGTAGAAGAGATAATCATTTTCTCTCCTCTGTCCTTACTCTCTCTTCTCTCCTTCTCTCCCTTGGTAGTGCCAGTCAACCCACAGTGTGGGTAATGGCTCGTAGCATCCAGCCTTTACTGGCGTCTCAACCTGAACAAGAGGAGAGGACGACTACAGGAGGAAAGAGGAGAAGGGAAACATAAGTAGAGGAGAAATAAGGAGACGAATCTGCACCCCATCTTTGAGCTGCTGGGCTATGAATGCCACTACGCATTCACCCACCGCAAATTTGTTGTGAATTATCTCTCACTTATTTCTCTCTTTCTCTTTCTCTCTTCCCCATCTCCTCTCTCTCTCTACCTGTCTCTCTCTCCATCTCTCTCTCTCCATCTCTCTCTCCCTCCTCTCTTTCTTTCTTTTTCTCACTCTCTCTCTCCATCTCTCTCTCTCTCTCCTCTTTCTCTATTTCCTATTTCTCTCCTCTCCTCTCTCTTTCTATCTCTCTCTCACTCACTCTCCTCTCACTCTCTCTCTCTCTCCTCTCTTTCTCTCTCTCTCTCTCTCTCTTTCTCTCTCTCTCTCTCTCTTGCTCTCCTCTCTCTCTTTCTCTCTTTCTCTCTCTCTCTCTTTCTCTCTCTAGTTCTCCTCTCTCACTTTAACACACATTAAGCTTCTTCTGTCCTCAGTGTTTCCACTAAGCTGACTGTTGTCCAACAACACATCTCTCCACTGTTTTTTTCTACTAATTATTTTTTATGAAAATGTACTTCTTCCCCCTCTCTTTCTGTCTGTCCCTCGCTCTTTTTGTCACTCCCTCCAACTTTCTCTAATATAAAATATATTCCATTTATCCAAAGTGACTTACAGTCATGTGTGCACACATTTTACGTGTGTGTGGTCCCGGGAATCGAACCCACTACGCTGGGGTGACACGCACCATGTTCAATCAAATGAGCTCTCTCCCTTCCTCTCTCTGTCCTTCTTGCTCTCCCTCCTCCTTCCTTCCCTTTATGTCTCCCTCCCGCTCTCCCCCTCCTTCCTTCCCTCTATGTCTCCCTCCCCCTCCCTCCTTCCTTCCCTCTATGTCTCCCTCCCTCCCCCTCCACTCCTTCCTTCCCTCTATGTCTCCCTCCCCCTCCCTCCTTCCTTCCCTCTATGTCTCCCTCCCCCTCCCTCCTTCCTTCCCTCTATGTCTACCTCCCCCTCCCTCCTTCCTTCCCTCTATGTCTCCCTCCCGCTCTCCCCCCTCCTTCCCTCTATGTCTCCCCCCCGCTCCCCCTCCCTCCTTACGTCCCTCTATGTCTCCCTCCCGCTCCCACTCCCCTCCCTCCTTCCTTCCCTCTATGTCTCCCTCCCACTCCCCCTGCCTCCTTCCTTCCCTCTATGTCTCCCTCCCACTCCCCCTCCCTCCTTCCTTCCCTCTATGTCTCCCTCCCAGTCCTTCTCCCTCCTTTCTTCCCTCTATGTCTCCCTCCCGCTCCCCCTCCCTCCTTCCTTCCCTCTATGTCTCCCACCCGCTCCCCCTCCCTCCTTCCTTCCCTCTATGTTTCCCACCCGCTCCCCCTCCCTCCTTCCCTCTATGTCTCCCTCCCACTCCCCCTCCCTCCTTCCTTCCCTCTATGTCTCCCTCCCGCTCCTCCTCCCTCCTTCCTTCCCTCTATGTCTCCCTCCCGATCTCCCCCCTCCTTCCCTCTATGTTTCCCTCCCTCCCGCTCCCCCTCCCTCCTTCCTTCCCTCTATGTCTCCCACCCGCTCCCCCTCCCTCCTTCCTTCCCTTTATGTCTCCCTCCCGCTCCCCCTCCCTCCTTCTGGCAGTATGGTTAATGGTTGCGGTCAGAGCAACAACAACACTGGTAATTGATAATGAGACTCAGACTGGGGAGTATCTCTAAGTATATAACCGAGTCCAGCAGCATGTCTCCAGGTCCTCACAGCTCAGTATGGCGGATAGATAGATAAACAGGCAGAGTGATTTCGGCATTTGGGATTCTGGGTGTGGTTTTGGAATAATAATCGTTCCCAAAGGGCTTTGTAAGGATGGGAAACTTCTTCCACAAAAATAATTAACCCTTGGCACCTTGAAACGTATGCGTTATTAGCCTGACGAGTTATGACTCACACGAAATGATTAAATTATTAACAGCTTGATCTTAAATGTAACTAAATGTAATCAAAAACGTAATCCCCAAAAGTTATATTTTTTTTAATGGAAAGGGGCATAACAAATAACTAGTAATGCTGCATACTCCAAGAAAGGTAAAACTCTTAATACATTTGTATAAATTGCTGAGGTGTAGTCAATAACATGATACAAATATGAAAATATGAAATATTTTATTTTATGTATTTGCTATTCAGCAAAACTGGATGAAGAAGGCTTGAAATTAATGATATTTTTTCTAAATATGTGACCCATTCAAGGAAGCTTCAGGAAGCTGGCGTATGTTGCACATCACTACTTATATGTGTCCCGTTCCAGGAAGCTTCAGGAAGCTAGGCATATGTTGCACATCACTACTTCACAAGAGAGGCATTTGAATGTAAACATATTTTTTTTTACATCAAAATGTGTTTTGGGGCAGAAATGTCTTCTGGAACATGTGAACCTTAATGTGCCTTAATAACACACTTATATGCCATCTGTAAATATGAATAAAATTGTTACATTACAAGCCTAGTTGGTTTAGCTACGGAAAAATACATGAACCTTCCCGCTTGCCAAGATTGGCTTAGATAATGGATGGGCTGGACATGTCGAGAGTTTGGATTGGTCTACCATGTAGCAAGGTTCTCTCTATAACATGAGCTGCTCTGTATGTGTAGGTAATCCTTTCAGCAGAATGATTGCAAATGCAGAGGGAGTTGAAAAGAGAACACAGAAGGCTGTTGTATAAAACACCCGTCTCCAGATTACATCTTCAAATTAAGGGCAACCATGGCATCCATGACAGAGAGGGAGAAGCGTTCATCCATGTATACAGGTAAGAGTCTAGCTATATTTTTAGAGACTATACGTTTCAATTTTTTACAGAAAGTAATTTTAATTGCAATTTAAGCTTACTGTTAGCAAGCTAGCTAACAATACCTGTATGATCTGTGTAGTAATATTATTCATATCTCAGAGCCATTTGCATTGCTAGTTATAGCTAATGTTAGCTAGCTAGCTAATATTGAACCTAGTTGGTTAGCTTTAGTTACATGCAGATTCATGCAGGGTGCATGGTAGTATGGGTTGGGATAATGGGTCTAAACAGAAGACTCCACTATGCCAGTAACCATTTCACTGTACCGTTTACACCTTCTATATCCTGTGCATGTGACAAATAAACGTTGATTTTATTTGATATAGTGTGTGTTTACCGAAAACGGTAATGTGAAGAACCATTTTGACCTGCACCAAAGTACAATTAGCATATAGGCTAAGGACTAGATAAGTATTTTCACTACAACTGTTTGCTTCTAATTTCATCACTTTTAGTCTTAATCTTTTTTTATATATATATATATATATATATATATATATATATATATTTTTTTTAAATCACCTTTATTTAACCAGGTAGGCTAGTTGAGAACAAGTTCTCATTTGCAACTGCGACCTGGCCAAGATAAAGCAAAGCGGTTCGACACATACAACAACACAGAGTTACACATGGAGTAAAACAATCATACAGTCAATAATACTGTAGAAAAAGAAAACCAAAAAGTCTATATACAGTGAGTGCAAATAAGGTAAGATAAGGGAGTTAAGGCAATAAATAGGCCATGGTGGCGAAGTAATTAGAATGTAGCAATTAAACACGGGAATGGTAGATGTGCAGGAGATGAATGTGCAAGTGTAGATACTGGGGTGCAAAGGAGCAAGATAAATAAATAAATACAGTATGGGGATGAGGTTTACTACACTACCATATTCACTCTGTTTAGCACATGGCCTCACATGTGAATCCTTGAAGAGATGGGTAGGGGCGGGGCTAAGGTTGAAGAGGGTGTGAATGATGCAGAATGAGGGTAGACAAAGAAGAGTTCTCCAGTAGGTGTACCAACCCATTCACAGGCCATTTTCTCAAGTGGGGTTATAAAAGTATCAACTTTCAAAGGATAATAACTTTCCCATTGTTCCTCAACTGCGGTGTATGATATACATTTTTTTAGCTCAGAGTCTCTAGATTTATCCAATGTAAAAAACATTGTTTCAAATGTTGCTACAGTATATATGACCGAATCAAGGTGGTGGGTCACATATAGTATAATCAAATTATAAAACAACTATCTAGAAGATTTCAGCTTCCTTATAACTGTAAAATACATGTTTGTATATTTAGTGTTAGAGAAAATGTGCATATTTTCTAAAGGTCTCCCTTGATCAGAACATCTGCCCCCATCGCTGTGAATGTCTAACAGAGCTCATCTGCCCCCATCGCTGTGAATGTCTAACAGAGCTCATCTGCCCCCATCGCTGTGAATGTCTAACAGAGCTCATCTGCCCCCACATAATAAACACAAAGTGTTTTTTTGTTTAAAATCTATTCATTATTTTAGATTATTGACTATAAATCAATCTCTGAATGTGCTACAGAGATGAAACCACTCTCTCCTGCTGCGTTACAATGTAAGGATTCAAGGCATATTTAGGGGCTGTGACATAGGGTTCAGCCAGGAGTTGATGGACAGTCGTAGGGTGAATGAAATGGTAGAAGGGACATCCCAGCTTCAAGTGGTGTCAGATTTCACATCCTGCTTCACACAGGCAGAACAGACATATTGCTGTCTCAGTGAGAATCAGGGCTACCTCTCAATACCATTTCAATCTACGGTGTCCACAGATTTATGAGGAAAAAATGTTGGTCGGAACCAGTACCAGAACCACGCAGGTCCCCTTAATTAACAGGGGATTTTCCTTCGAGGTTTTAAGACACATACAACATTAGCCTGATGACGCAAACTAAATTCTTAAATTCTTAACCCTGGATAGATTAAAACAAATACAACATTAGCCTGATGACACACACTAAATTCTTAAATTCGTAAAGCTTTTCAGGGTCCTGTTGGTTCCAGACTTGGTGCATACAGTATGTACCACTTGCCGTGCGGTAGCAGAGAGTACAGTCTTTGGCTTGGGTGGCTAGAGTCTTAGAATGTTTATAGAGGTCCTGGATGGCAGGGAGCTCGGCCCCAGTGATGTACTAGGCCATACGTACTACCCTCTGTAGCACCTTGTCGTCGGATGCCAAGCAGTTGCCATACCAACTATGATGCAGCCAGTCAAGATGATCTCAATGATGGAGCTGTAGAACCTTTTGAGCATCTGAGGGCCCATGACACATTTTTTCAGCCTCCTGCGGGGGAAGAGGCGTTGTCGTACCCTCTTCACAACTGTGCTGTTGTGTTTGGACTATGATAGATCCATAGTGATATGGACACTGAGGAAATCTCAACCAGCTCCACTACAGCCCCGCCAATGTGAATGGGGGTGTGCTTGGTCCTCCATTTCCTGTAGTCCACAATCAGCTCCTTTGTCTTACTGACGTTAAGGGAAAGGTTGTTGTCCTGGCACCACACCGCCAGGTCTCTGACCTCCTCCCTACAGGCTACCACCGTTGTGTCATCGGCAACCTGAAAGATGGCATTGGAGTCGTGCGAGGCCACGCAGTCATAGGTCAACAGGGAGTACAGGAGAGGACTAGGCACACACCCCTGAATGGCCCTGTGTTGAGGATCAGCGTGACAGATGTGTTGTTACCTACCCTTGCCACCTGGGGCGGCCCCTCAGGAAGTCCAGGGTCCAGTTGCAGAGGGAGGGGTTCAGTCCCAGGGTCCCTAGCTTAGCCTGTTTAGGATAGGGGGCAGTATTTTCACGGCCGGATAAAAAACGTACCCGATTTAATCTGGTTATTACTCCAGCCCAGAAACTAGAATATGCATATAATTAGTAGATGTGGATAGAAAACACCCTAAAGTTTCTAAAACTGTTTGAATGGTGTCTGTGAATATAACAGAACTCATATGGCAGGCCAAAACCTGAGAAGATTCCATACAGGAAGTGCCCTCTATGACCATTTCTTGTCCTTCTATAGCCTCTTTATGGAAAATAGAGGATCTCCGCTGTAACGTGACATTTTCTAAGGCTCCCATAGGCTCTCAGAAGGCGCCAGAACGGGGAATGATGACTCTGCAGTCCCTGGGCGAAAAACAGTAGGGCATTTGGAAAGTGGTCGATCTGAGAACAATGACACGGGCAAGCGTGTGCATGTGAAGAATCCATTTTACATTTTCAGTGTTTGAACGAAAACAAGGTCTCCCGGTTGGAATATTATTACTATTTTACGAGAAAAATCGCATCAAAATTGATTTTAAACAGCGTTTGACATGCTTCGAAGTACGGTAATGGAATATTTTGATTTTTTTTTTTGTCACGAAATGCGCTGGCGCGTCACCCTTCGGATAGTGTCTTGAATGCAAGAACATACGCAGCTATTTGGATATAACTATGGATTATTTGGAACCAAAACAACATTGGGTGTTGAAGTAGAAGTCCTGGGAGTGCATTCTGATGAAGAACAGCAAAGGTAATGCAATTTTTCTTATAGTAAATCTGAGTTTGGTGAGGGCCAAACTTGGTGGGTGTCAAAATAGCTAGCCATGATGGCCAGGCTATCTACTCAGAATATTGCAAAATGTGCTTTCACCGAAAAGCTATTTTAAAATCGGACACCGCGATTGCATAAAGGAGTTCTGTATCTATAATTCTTAAAATAATTGTTATGTTTTTTGTGAACGGTTATTGTGTATTTATTTAGTAAATTCACCGGAAGTTTTCTGTGGGTATGCTAGTTCTGAACGTCACATGCTAATGTAAAAAGCTGGTTTTTGATATAAATATGAACTTGATTTAACAAAACATGCATGTCTTGTATAACATAATGTCCTAGGAGTGTCATCTGATGAAGATCATGAAAGGTTAGTGCTGCATTTAGCTGTGGTTTTGGTTTTTGTGACATTATATGCTAGCTTGAAAAATGGGTGTGTGATTATTTCTGGCTGGGTACTCTCCTGACATAATCTAATGTTTTGCTTTCGTTGTAAAGCCTTTTTGAAATCGGACAGTGTGGTTAGATAAAGGAGAGTCTTGTCTTTAAAATGGTGTAAAATAGTCATATGTTTGAAAAATGGACGTTTTTGGATTTTTGAGGAGTTTGTAATTCGCGCCACGCTCTATCATTGGATATTGGCGAGGCATTCCGCTAGCGGAACATCTAGATGTAAGAGGTTTTAATGATGAGTTTGGAGGGAACTATGATGTTGAACGCTGAGCTGTAGTCAATGAACAGCATCTCACAGACACTACTGTTCAGAGGTTTGGGGTCACTAAGAAACGTCATTGTTTTTGAAAGGCAAGCACATTTTTTGTCCATTAAAATAACATAAAGTAAATCAGAAATACAGTGTAGACATTGTTAATGTTGTAAATGACTATTGTAGCTGGAAATGGCTGATTTTTTATGGAATATCTACATAGGCGTACAGAGGCCCATTATCAGCAACCATCACTCCTGTGTTCCAATGGCACGTTGTGTTAGCTAATCCAAGTTTATCATTTTAAAAGTCTAATGGATCATTAGAAAACACTTTTGCAATTATGTTAGCACAGCTGAAAACTGTTGTGCTAATTAAAGAAGCAATAAAACTGGCCTTCTTTAGACTAGTTGAGTATCTGGAGCATCAGCATTTGTGGGTTCGATAACAGTGTCAAAATGACCAGAAACCAAGGACTTTCTTCTGAAACTCATCAGTCTATTCTTGTTCTGAGAAATGAAGGCTATTCCATGCGAGAAATTGCCAAGAAACTGAAGATCTCATACAACGCTGTGTACTACTCCCTTCACAGAACAGAGCAAACTGTCTCTACCTAGAATAGAAAGAGGAGTGGGAGGCCCCGGTACACAACTGAGCAAGATGGCAAGTACATTAGAGTATATAGTTTAAGAAACTGTCAGCTTCATTAAATAGTAACCACAAAACACCAGTCTCAACGTCAACATCAACAGTGAAGTGGTGACTCTGGGATGTTGGCATTCTAGCCTTCCAACAGGACAACGACCCTAAGCACACAGCCAAGACAACACAGGAGTGGCTTCGGGACAAGTCTCTGAATGCCCTTGAGTGGCCCAGCCAGAGACCAGAACCCGATCAAACATCTCTGGAGATACCTTAAAATAGCTTTGCAGCAACGGTCCCCATCCAATCCCTGTTTCATCTATTGCTGTTCACTGGACCCTATGATCACCTGGCTACATAGCTGATGCCTGCTGGACTGTTCTTTAATCACGGTACTCCATTTTGTTTATTTTGTTAATCTGTCGGCCCCAGCCTCGAACTCAGGCCCTGTGTGTAGTTAACTGACCCTCTCTGCCCATTCATCGCCATTTTACCTGTTGTTGTTGTCTTAGCTGATTAGCTGTTGTTGTCTTACCCGTTGTTGTCTTAGCTAGCTCTCCCAATCAACACCTGTATTGCTTTATGTCTCGCTGTATGTCTCTCCCTAATGTCAATATGCCTTGTATACTGTTTAGGGTAGTTATCATTGTTTTATTTTACTGCGTAGCCCCACTCAACATGCCTCAGATACTCTCTTTGTCCCACCTCCCACACATGCGGTGACCTCACCCAGCATAACTAGTGCCTCCAGAGATGCAACCTTTCTTATCGTCATTCAATGCCTAGGTTTACCTCCACTGTACCCACACCCTACCATACTCCTGTCTGTACATTATGCCCTGAATCTATTCTACCATGC
The DNA here is from genome assembly GCF_901001165.1 of Salmo trutta. Taxonomy (NCBI): domain Eukaryota; kingdom Metazoa; phylum Chordata; class Actinopteri; order Salmoniformes; family Salmonidae; genus Salmo; species Salmo trutta. The sequence continues at coordinate 42,970,362 of NC_042969.1, read as the reverse complement.
CCAGAAATCTGCTCCTTTTATTCTCTGTCCCCAACGCACTAGACGACCAGTTTTGATAGCCTTTAGCCGCACCGTCATCCTACTCCTCCTCTGTTCCTCGGGTGATGTATCGGTTAACGCAGGCCCTGTGTGTCCCCCAGACGCCCTCATTTGTTGACTTCTGTAACCGTAAAGCCTTGGTTTCATGCATGTTAACATCAGAAGTCTCCTCCCTAAGTTTGTTTTACTCACTGCTTTAGCACACTCCACCAACCCTGATGTCCTTGCCGTGTCTGAATCCTGGCTTAGGAAGGCCACCAACAATCCTAAATCCGTAAACATGGGCACCCTCATAGATATTATCCTGACTAACTTGCCCTCCAAATACACCTCTGCTGTTTTCAATCAGGATCTCAGTGATCACTGCCTCATTGCCTGCATCTTATGGGTCCACGGTCAAACGACCACCCCTCATCACCGTCAATTGCTCCCTAAAACACTTCTGCGAGCAGGCCTTTTTAATTGGCCTTGCCCGGGTATCCTGGAAGGATATTGACCTCATCCCTGTTCGCTGCTCTGGCACCCCAATGGTGGAACAAGCTCCCTCACGACGCCAGACAGCGGAGTCAATCACCACCTTCCGGAGACACCTGAAACCCCACCTCTTTAAGGAATACCTGGGATAGGATTAAGTAATACTTCTAACCCTCCCCCTCTACCCTCCCCCCCAAAAAATATATAGATGTACTATTGTAAAGTGGTTGTTCCACTGGATATCATAAGGTGAATGCACCAATTTGAAAGTCGCTCTGGATAAGAGCGTCTGCTAAATGACGTAAATGTAAATCCCATCAGTAGAGTATGCCTGGTTGTTATTTGAAAGTAATTTCCTCACCATCTTAAATAAGCATGTCCCTTTCAAAAAATGCTGAACTAAGAATGGATATAGCCATTGGTTCACTCCAGACCTGACTGCCCTCGACCAGCACAAAAACATCCTGTGGCGTACTGCACTAGCATTGAATAGTCCCCACAATATGCAACTTTTCAGGGAAGTCAGGAACCAATACACACAATCAGTTAGGAAAGCAAAGGATAGCTTTTCCAAACAGAAATTTTCATCCTGTAGCTCTACCTCCAAAATGTTCTGGGACACTGTAGAAGTCCATGGAGAATAAGAGCACCTCCTCCCAGCTGTCCACTGGACTGAGGCTAGGAAACACTGACAGCACCAATAAATCCATGATAATTCAAGAATTTCATAAGCATTTCCCTATGGCTGGCCATGCTTTCCTCCTGGCTACCCCAACCCCGGCTAACAGCTCCGCACCCCCCGCAGCTACTTGCCCAAGCCTCCCCAGCTTCTCCTTCACCCAAATCCAGATAGCAGATGTTCTGAAAGAGCTGCAAAACCTGGAACAGTACAAATCCGCTGGGCCAGACAATCTGGACACTCTCTTTCAAAAAATATCCACCGCCATTGTTACAACCCCTATTACTAGTCTGTTCAACGTCTCTTTCGTATCTTCCGAGATTCCTAAAGATTGGAAAGCTGCCGTGATCATCCCCCTCTTCAAAGGGGGTTACACTCTAGACCCAAACTGTTACAGACCTATATTCATCCTGCCCTGCCTTTCTAAAGTCTTTGAAAGCCAAGGTAACAAACAGATCACTGACCATTTTGAATCCCACCGTACCTTCTCCGCTGTGCAATCCAGTTTCCGAGCTGGTCATGGGCGAGGAAGCTTCTCACTGTAACCAGTGCCTCTATTCTGGTTCAGATTATTAATCAACCTACCAGGGTGTTTATAAACACTACAGGAACAAGATCATCCACATGTATCGATCACATTTTTACTAATACTGTAGAACTTTGTTCTAAGGCTGTATCCATCCCCATTGGATGCAGCAATCACAAAATAGTGGCTATATCCAGGAAAACCAAAGTTCCAAAAGCTGGGCCTAAAATAGTGTATAAGAGATCATACAAAAGATTTTGCTGTGACTCTTATGTGGATGATGTTAAAAATATTTATTGGTCTGATGTGGTTAATGAGGAGCATCCAGATGCTGCACTTGATTAATTTATGAAATTGCTTCTTCCAATTATTAATAAACAATACAATGACTATTAGAAATGTTAAGGATCCATAGATTGATGAGGAATTTAAAAACCGTATCGTTGTAAGAGATTGGGCAAAAGTCGTGACTAATAAGTCTGGCTGCTCATCTGACTAGCTGTCACTGCAAATTGAGAAATTATATGACTAACCACAACAAAAATAAGAAGAAACTGTATTTTGAAGCCAAGATCAATGTAATAAAGAATGATGGAAAATAAACTTTGGAGTACTTTAAATGAAATTATATGCAGAAAGATAAATTCAACTCAATCTTTCATTGAATCAGATGGCTTATACATCAAAAAATAATTTGATGTTGACAATTATTTGTATTATTACTTCACTGGAAAAGTGGGAAAACTTAGGCAGGAAATGTCAAAAAACAAACAGTGGGCCATTGTACTCATGTATAAAAAACTAATAATGAAAGTAAAGCATTGCAAGTTTGAATTTTGTAAAGTTAGTGTGGGAGAGGTGGAAAAAGGATTGTTGTCCATCAATAATGATACACCTCCTGGCATTGACAACTTAGATGGAAAGCTACTGAGGATGGTAGCTGACTCTATAGCCACTCCTATCTGTCATATTTTTATTCTGAGCCTAGAGGAAAGTCTTTGTCCTCAGGCCTGGAGGGAAGCCAAAGTCATTCCGCTACCCAAGAGTGGTAAAGCGGCCTTTACTGGTTCCAACAGCAGACCTATCAGCTTGCTGCCAGCTCTTCGCAAACTGTTGGAAAACATTGTATTTGACCAAATTAAAACCTGTTTGGGATAGGGGGCAGTATTGAGAATTTTTGAAAAAATATGTGCCCATTTTTAACTGCCTCCTACACCTACTCAGAAGCTAGAATATGCATATTATTGTTCAGGTTTGGATAGAAACACTCTGAATTTTCTGAAACTGTTTGAATGGTGTCTGTGAGTATAACAGAACTCCTATGGCAGGCAAAAACCTGACAAGGTTTCAAGCAGGAAGTACCCTGTCTGACAAGGAGTCGTGCGTCTTGCATCTGTTTATTGAAAAGTAAGGATCTTAGCTGTAACATGACAATTCCCAGGGCTCCGATAGGCTCTCAGAACCCGGGAAATACCTGAAGGTTGACGAGGCAGCCTCAGGCTGAAACACATTATCGCCTTTGGTAAGTGGCGGCTCAGAGGACCTTTGAATGAGGCGCGTGCACGATTCGCTCCTGAGGAGAAATTTTATTCGGCTGTTTAGGCTCAATGCATATTCCCGGTTGGAATATTATCACTTTTCTACGAGATAAATGGCATAAAAATTGGTTTTAAACAGCGGTTGACATGCTTCAAAGTACGGTAATGGAATATTTAGACATTTTTTGTCACGCCAATGCGCCATGCGCGAGACCGTGATGTTGCATTCTGATAGTGTCTAGAACTCACGAACAAAACGTCGCTGTTTGGATATAACGATGGATTATTTGGGACCAAACCAACATTTGTTATTGAAGTAGAAGTCCTGGCAGTGTATTCTGACGAAGAACAAGCAAGGTAAGAACATTTTTCTTATAGGAAATGTGATTTTGGTGGAGGCTGACCTGGGTGGGTGTCTAAATAGCTAGCCCTGTGATGCCGGGCTATGTACTTAGATTATTGCAAAATGTGCTTCATCCGAAAAGCTATTTTAAAATCGGACATATCGAGTGCATAGAGGAGTAATGTATCTATAATTCTTAAAATAATTGTTATGCTTTTTGTGAACGTTTATCGTGAGTAATTTAGCAAACTGTTAGTAAATTCCCCGGAAGTTTGCGGGGGTTATGCTTTTTCTGAACGTCACATGCTAATGTAAAAAAGCTGTTTTTTGATATAAATATGAACTTGATTGAACAGACATGCATGTATTGTATAACACAATGTCCTAGGTGTGTCATCTGATGAAGATCATAAAAGGTTAGTGCTGCATTTAGCTGTGGTTTGGGTTTATGTGACATGATATGCTAGCTTGAAAAATGGGTGTCTGATTATTTCTGGCTGGGCACTCTGCTGACATAATCTAATGTTTTGCTTTCGTTGTAAAGCCTTTTTGAAATCGGACAGTGGGGTTAGATTAACGAGATTCTTGTCTTTAAATAGCTGTAAAATAGTCATATGTTTGAGAAATTGAAGTAATAGTATTTCTAACGATTCAAAAATCGCGCCACTGGATTTCAGTGGCTGTTACGTAGGTGGGACGAGTTCGTCCCACATGCGCCAGAGAGGTTAACAACAGACTTTTAGCATGCTCATAGAGAAGGGGACTTAACATGTACTGCACTGACACAAATGACTAAAAACTTGTTAAAATAAATTGTTAATAAGAAGATTGTGGGAGCTGTACTGTTAGATTTCAGTGCATCCTTTGATATTATTGACCATAACCTGTTGTTGAGAAAACCTATGCGTTATGGCTTTTCAACCCCTGCCATATCGTTGATTCAGAGCTATCTATCTAATAGAACTCAGAGGGATTTCATTAGTGGAAGCTTCTCTAATGTCAAACATGTAAAGTTTGGTGTACCGCAGTGCAGCTCTCTAGGCCCTCTACTCTTTTCTATTTTTACCACTGACCTGCCACTGGCATTAAACAAAGCATGTATGCTGATTATTCAACCATATACGCATCAGCAACCACAGCTAATGAAGTCACCAGGGGTCTTTTCACAGTCCCCAAATCCAGAACAAATTCAAGAAAGAGTTCTGTATTACATAGAGCCATTATTGCACGGAACTTCGTTCCATCTCATATTGCTCAAATGAACAGCAAACCTGGTTTATAAAAACAGATAAAGCAACACCTCACGACACTACACCATTCCCGTGTTTGACCTAGATAGTTTGTGTGTATGTGTTGATATGCTGGCTATGTGTAACTTTTAAAAATTGTATGTAGTTCTGTCATTGAGCTGTTCTTGTCTGTACATTTTCTATAATATGTCATGTTTCATGTTTTGTGTGGACCCCAGGAAGAGTAGCTGCTGCTTTCGCAACAGCTAACGGGGATCCTAATAAAAAACGAAATACTAAATACCATCAAAGTGTTTCTGATCTGTTCTGTTCTGTTGTGATCTGTTCCGTTCTGATCTCCTTTCCCGTCAAAGTCTTTCCACTGAGCAGGATTATATTTTAGACCTTTCTGATAAATGAGGGGTTTCATATAGCTGGATGTGGTTGCTGAAATAAGAGAGAAAGAGAAAAGGGGAAAAGAGAGAAAGAGTTGAAGGGAGAAAATAAAATATACATTTGGCACGGCAGCAAAAGCTTTTGAAAAACCATGAAAAATCAGCAGTTCTTTAACAGTCAGATTGTCATCTTTATGAGTGTCTTCTGGGGGTGGCAGCAGTGAGGAGAGGGGAGAAAGGGGGAAGAGAAGGAGGGTGGAGAAGGAGGAATGGAGAGGGGGCTTACAGGCTGAGCCAGCTGGGTCTGGGCCTGGTTAGAACCCCTATTATCATCACCACACTAGCTAATTCACATGTCAATCACTCTGGGGTGGGGTGGTGTGTGTGTGTGTGTGTGTGTGTGTGTGTGTGTGTGTGTGTGTGTGCGTGCGTGCGTGCGTGCGTATTGGGGCCTCTGGTAGGGCAGCTCCACTGAATAGTTCCAGGCAACTAATCGACTCGCGCATCTTATTAAATATAATATTTTATTATATATATATATATATATATATATATATAACCTCAACAAGCTAACCTTTGTGAGACATGAAAATCATCAGTTTGCTACACAAATTGGACATCGTTCCCCCTCTAATCAGGAACTGATTCCGAACCTGGTTACCAGGTGAGTAGACCCTCTTGCCAATCAGTTAAAACCAGCAGTAGTTCTGGATAGGGCAGTGCCATATCAGATGAAGTCACACAGTCTGTCTCTGTTAAAGTGTTGATGGTTTTGATAATTTTGAAATCGTTTTACGTTTTTGAGTAAAACAACTTGAATAAGATGTCTGAATTTAAACAAAATCCAGGGAATTAATAATAGCCCTAAAAATGTGTTGGATTTACTGATAATAGGATTAAACATGAGTTGATGTAACTTACATATTTAGCAAACCAAACATATTAGTGTTTCACAAACAATTCATGTTTAAACATAGTTAAATGAATTCGATCATTTGTCATTTTAACCGACTTTGGCAAACATTGTTGAGTAGTGATGTGCAGTTTACAAACAATTTGTTAATTTTGAACGACTCATTTTATGAACTCGAGAGTCATGATTTGTTTTTCTGAGTGACTCGTTCATTTTAGTAATTTGTTTGACCTGCTGGCAGTCCAAAAGCAGGATTAAGACACATTCCTATGGCACAGCATAGAGAAGAAAAATACATGTTTTACTGATAATTGATCGCATGTTGCAAGAATTAATGCAATTCATTGATTATTGAATGTTATGATGGACACAGCTTTGAGGAACCAAGATATACACAGCCTCTGCTCAACAAACTGGAGAACAAATCATTTGGAGGATGCAGTTGATAAATTATATTTTGCTTGTCACCCTCACAGCAGTCAAGAGTTGTTCAAAATATAGTCTGGTTGCTGCCACAATAAAACCTTGTTTCAAATGTATCAAGAAATAATCCTATTTGTATGCCTAGCAATCAACAAATGTATACTGTTTAAACCACACGTTTACAAGTCTGAGTCACAAATGACAGCTCCAATAAACCCCCTTGACTCTTTAGAGGTTTCAGTTCACTTATAGGGGGTCCAGTGTGCTACAAACTCAAATGAACAAATTGAGTTGAAAGATTCTTTCTTTTGACAGAACAAGTAAAAAAAAAATGTCAGTAAAAAGAGCCAAACTTCCCATCACTATTGTTGAGCACAGTGCTCAATCCGCATGCAGTAAATGGAGGTAGAACTAAAAGCTTTCCCGGACGCTGCATTTACCTCTGTCATTGGCTGTTGTGATGGTGGGAATCAGTGGTTTCATCTTTAAAGGTCAATTTTCTGACAGTTTGGACATCCATTCATCATGATCCATTACACCTCAACAAGTTGCTTAAAACGTATATACAACTATACTTATCATTCTTCAAACATTCATACAACATTGTGTACAATTATCATGAACTCAAAACATTTTGAATTACCCCCAATTCTCAAAAAAAATTTAGCCATGTGACAAGTTGTTCCAATAATATTATCAAAATTGAGTAAATGAAATCACTAAATGTTCTCTCTCTCTGGTTATCCTCATAAGATACTTACATTTTGACCAACATATTACGTAGATTTATTCTTACATTTTTAGGAGGAAATGTTATTAACAAATCATTGAAATGACTTGCATGTTAGTGTATTTATTTGTATTTGTATTTATTATGGATCCCCATTAGGGGCTGCCAAGGCAGCAGCTACTCTTCCTGGGGACCAAACACACACATTAAGGCACTTACAATACATATAAAATAAAATATAAAACAGTACATCATATAACAGTATTACACCACTACATATTGTCATGCCCTGACCTGAGAGAGATGTTTTTTCTCTGTTTGGTTAGGTCAGGGTGTGACATGGGGTGGGCATTCTGTGTGTTGTAATTCTATGTTGGTTTTTCCTTTGATTGGCTTAGTATGGTTTCCAATCAGAGGCAGCTGTCTATCGTTGTCTCTGATTGGGAATCATACTTAGGCATTCCTTTTTCCCACAGTCAGTTGTGGGATCTTGTCTTTGTTTGGTTGCATGTATTTTGCACTACAAAGCTTTTCGTTCATTGTGTTGTTTATTGTTTTTTTGCTGGTTCACCTTTAAAAAAAAAGATGATGAACTCAACTCACGCTGCGCCTTGGTCTACCTTGAACGACGGACGATACAGAAGATCCCACCACCAACGGACCAAGCAGCATGCACTCACCAGGAGGATGAGCGGGACCAAGCAGTGTGGTTCAGAGGACTGGACCTGGGAGGAGATCCTAGATGGGGGAGGACCGTGGACAAGGCCAGGAGAGTATCGCCGCCCGCCGGTGGAGATAGAGGCAGTGAGGGCAGAACGGCGATACTGGGAGGAACGGCTAGGAAGGCAACAGGAAGACGAGAGGCAGTGCCCCAGAAGAATTTGGGGGGGCACACGGGTAGATTGGCTAAGGCGGCTTTCTGACCTGAGCCAACTACCCGTGCATACCATGGGGAGCGAGTGACTGAACAAGCACCGTGGTATGCAGTGATGCGCACTGTGTCCCTCATGCGCCCTCACAGCCCGGTACACTCGGTACAAGCTCCTCACTGTTGCCGTGCTAGAGTTGGCCGTCAGCCTGGAAGAAGTGCGCCGGCTCAGCGTATCTGGTCTCCAGTGCGTCTCTACGGCCCAGGTTATCCCACGCCTGCTCTACGCACGGTACCCTCCGTTCACCAGCGCAGCACAGTTCATCCTGTACCAGTGCCCTTGCTGGGCTACAGTGACCATCCAGCCAGGACGGGGTGTGCCAGCCCTGAGCTCCAGACCTCTGGTGCGCCTCCACGGCCCAGTGTGCCCTGTGCCTACTCTGCGCACCCAGTCTCCTGTGCATCTCCCCAGTCCAGTGAGACCAGTTCCAGCTCCAAGTAGGAGGCCTCCAGTGATGATCAATGGTCCGAAGCCTCCAGTGATAATCCATGGCACGAAGCATCCAGTGATGATCCATGGCCCGGAGCCTGTAGTGATAACCCATGGTACAAAGCCTCCAGGGATGATCCATGGCCCGGAGCCTGTAGGGATGATCCATGGCACGAAGCCTCCAGTGACGATCCATGGCTGGGAGCCTGTAGGGATGATCCATGGCACGAAGCCTGCAGCGACGGTCCCCAGTCCGGAACCTACAGAGACGCTCCTCAGTCCGGAGCCTCCAGGGACGCTCCTCAGTCCGGAACCTCCAGCGACGCTCCTCAGTCCGGAGCCTCCAGCGACGCTCCCCAGTCCGGAGCCTCCAGCGACACTCCCCAGTCCGGAGCCTCCAGCGACGCTTCCCAGTCCGGAGCCTCCAGCGACGCTTCCCAGTCCGGAGCCTCCAGCGATGCTCCCCAGTCCGGAGCCTCCAGCGGTGGTCCGCAGCCCAGAGTCTTCAGCGGCGGTCTGCAGCCCAGAGTCTTCAGCGACGGTCGGTAGTTCAGAGCCTCCAGTGATGATCCACGGTCTGGTTCCTCCGGCGACACAGAAGCGGGGGGATCAGCGGGCGGTGTGGGGGCTATGCCCCGAACCAGAACCACCGACAAGTATAGATGCCCACCCGGGCCCTCCCCTATAGGTTCAGGTTTGCGGAGTCTGCACCTACTGTCACGCCCTGACCTGCCTACCTGCCCTGACCTGAGAGAGACGGTTTTACTCTGTTTGGTTAGGTCAGGGTGTGACATGGGGTGGGCATTCTATGTGTTGGTTTTTCCTTTGATTGGCCTAGTATGGTTCAAATGAGAGGCACTTGTCTATCATTGTCTCTGATTGGGAATCATACTTAGGCAGACCTTTTTCCCACAGTCAGTTGTGGGACCTTGTCTTTGTTTGGTTGCATGTATTTTGCACTATGAAGCTTTTCTTTCGTTGTGTTGTTTATTGTTTTTTGCTGGTTCACCTTCAAAATAAAAGATGATGAACTCAACTCACGCTGCGCCTTGGTCTACCTTGAACGATGGACGTTACACATATCTACAATACAAAATATATAATACCACCATACAACAATATTACAATGTGTGTGTGTGGAGTGCGTGTGCTAGCGCACGTATGCGTGTCTGTACCTTTGTGTGTCTCTTCACTGTCCCCGCTGTTCCATAAGGTATATTTTTATCTGTTTTTTAAATCTAATTATACTGCTTGCATCAGTTACCTGATGTGGAATAGAGATCCATGTAGTCATAGCTCTATGTAGTGCTGTGAGCCTTCCATATTCTGTTCTGGACCTGGGGACTGTGAAGAGACCTCTGGTGACATGTCTTGTGGGGTATGCATGGGAGTCTGAGCTGTGTGGCAGTAGTTTAGACAGACATCTCTGTGCATTCAGCATGTCAACACTTCTTACAAAAACAAGTAGTGATGAAGTCAGTCTCTCCTCCACTTTCAGCCATGAGAGATTGACATGCACATGTTTTTTTAAGGGTCAGCCGTGCTGCCCTGTCCTGAGACAAATTTAATTTTCCTAAGTCCCTCTTTGTGGCACCTGACCACACGGCTGCACAGTAGGCCAGCAGTGTACACCTTCCGGTTCTGGTGTTGAATGGCGTATCTTCGACTGAACAGTAGGCCAGCAGTGTACACCTCCCGGTTCTGGTGTTGAATGGCGTATCTTCGACTGAACTGTAGGCCAGCAGTGTACACCTCCCGGTTCTGGTCTTGAATGGCGTATCTTGCTCTTCTTTCTTTTGCAAAATAACTATGAATTAACAGACTTATTTTCTAATAATTGTCAACATAATACATCACATTAAGGTGTAGGACGTACCATGAATTAAAGTGAACAATAGCAGGTCTATGTTTCTCCAGAGAAGTAGCACATTTTTCCCTCAGTGGCCCAGATAGGCAGCCCAGATGCCCAGATGCTAGCCTAGCTTCTAACTAACGTTAGCCAGGTTTCCTTAGCAGATGGGCAGGGACTCTGCTGTCCTAGCTTCAAGGGGAAGCTGGTTCCAACATTGGGGTGCCAAGACAGAAAAGCTTGGACTGGGCTTTATATATGTGATGTAAACAGAGAGGTCTACTTTCTTAGGGACCTGAATATTTACTTGTTTTCATCAAGCTGTCCGCTCACGAGGAAGCTCTTACTGTAACCAGTACACAAACAACAAGTGTGCGGTTAAAATTGGTAAAAAGCACACATTTTTTTCCACAGGGCCGAGGGGTGAGACAGGGATGCAGCTTAAGCCCCACCATCTTCAACAAATATATTAAATGAATTGGGGTGGGCACTAGAACAGGCTACAGCACCCGCCCTCACCCTACTAGAATCTGAAGTCAAATGTCTACTGTTTTCTGATGATCGGGTGCTTCTGTCCCCAACCAAGGAGGGCCTACAGCAGCACCTAGATCTTCGGCACAGATTCTGTCAGACCTGGGCCCTGACAGTAAATCTCAGTAAGACAAAAATAATGGTGTTGCAAAAAAAGTCTAGTTACCAGGACCACGAATCAATCTAGACACCGTTGCCCTCGAGCACACAAAAAACTGTGCTTACCTCGACCTAAACATCAGTGCCACAGGTAACTTCCGCAAAGCTGTGAACGATCTGAGAGACAAGGCAAGAAGGGCCTTCTATGCCATCAAAAGGAACATAAAATTCGACATGCCAATTAGGATCTGGCTAAAAAATACTTGAATCAGTTATAGAACCCATTGCCCTATATGGTTGTGAGGTCTGGGGTCCGCTCACCAAACAAGAATTCACAAAATGGGACAAAAACTAAATTGAGACTTTGCATGCAGAATTCTGCAAAAATATCCTACAACGTAAAACACCAAATCATACACGCAGACCAGAATTAGGCCGATACCCCCTAATTTTCAATATCCAGAAAAGAGACATGAAATTCTACAACCACCTAAAAGGAAGCGATACCCAAAACTTCCAGAACAAAGTCCTCACCTACAGAGAGATGAACATGGAGAAGAGCCCCCTAAGCGAGCTGGTCTTGGGGCTCTGTTCAGAAACACAAACAGACCCCACAGAGCCACAGGACAGCAACACAATTAGACCCAACCAAATCATGAGAAAACAAAAAGATAATTACTTGACACATTGGAAAGAATAAAAAAAAAATACTAAGCAAAATAGCATGCTATTTGACCCTAAACAGAGAGTACACAGTGGCAGAATACCTGACCACTGTGACTGTCCCAAAATTAAGGAAATCTTTGACTATGTACAGAATCAATGAGCATAGTCTTGCTATTGAGAAAGGCTGTCGAAGGCAGACCTGGCTCTAAAGAAAATGAGCTGCACCTAACCTCCTGCCAAATGTATCACCATATTAGAGACACATATTTCCCTCAGATTCCACAGACCCACAAATAATTTGAAAACAAATCCAATTTTGATAAACTCCCATATCTATTGGGTGAAATACCACAGTATGCAATCACAGCAGCAAGTTTTGTGAGCTGTCGCCACAAGAAAAGGGAAACCAGTGAAGAACAAACATCATTGTAAATATAACCTAAATGTATGTTTATTTATTTTCCCTTTTGTAACGATTTGAACATCATTACAACACTGTAATAGACATAATATGACGTCTGAAGTGGCTATTCTTTTGGAACTTTTGTGAGTGTAATGTTTACTGTTCATTTTGTATTGTTAATTTCACTTTTGTTTATTATCTATTTCACCTACTTTGGCATGTTTCCCATGCCAATAAAGCCCATAAATTGAAATTTAATTGAATTGAGAGAAAGAGAGAGAGAGAACGAGAAAGAGACAGACAGACCGACGACAAACAGACAGAGAGAGAATTTACATTCAGCAGAAGGAACTGAAAGACAATATGCTATTTCAATCACTACACAGTCCCAAAGCCTTCACCCTGCTGCCAACATGTGGCTTCTCACACACACACGCATGCACATCCTCCCTCCCTCCCTACCTCTAGGCTATGTGTACCAGTGGAGTTGTGGTTTGGGCTCATGATGGTTTAATGCGTTGAGGTTGGAGCTCTATCAGGAGCAGCAGAGATGATTTATTAGAGGTTCAGATCTGTTTTTAGAGATAATGAGGCTCCGTCAGAGTTAATAAAGCTGTTCAGAACTATAGGACTCTAGAACCATCACAACCCTTCTACTGAAGCCACTGGTCCCGTCACACACTAACAATGGGCTAAACATAGACCCGTGTGTGTCTGGGTGTGTGAGAAACAGGGCCAAATCACGGGCTCCAATAATGGTGGAAACAATCCCAATTCTTGTAGTTTTGCCAAACAGAGACTCATCCATTAGAAACACACACACAAATACACACACACGCACACACAGTACATATACCCAAACTGTATGTGGACACTATACACTAGACAACAGATACAGATACACAAACTGTATGTGGACACTATACACTAGACAACAGATACAGATACCCAAACTGTATGTGGACACTATACACTAGACAACAGATACAGATACCCAAACTGTATGTGGACACTATACACTAGGCAACATATACAGATACCCAAACTGTATGTGGACACTGTACACTAGACAACAGATACAGATACAGATACCCAAACTGTATGTGGACTCTATACACATACAGTCATATTCGTCGCCAAACCCACTGGCTTAAGGTCATCTATAAGTCTTTGCTCGGTAAAGCTCCGCCTTATCTCAGCTCGCTGGTCACCATAGCAACACCCACCCGTAGCACGCGCTCCACCACGTATATTTCACTGATCATCCTCAAAGCCAACACCTCCTTTGGCCGACTTTCCTTCCAGTTCTCTGCTGCCAATGACTGGAATGAATTGCAAAAATCACTGATGTTGGAGACTTATATCTCCCTCACTAACTTTAGGCGTCAGCTGTCAGAGCAGCTTACCGATCGCTGCAGCTGTACACAGCCCATCCAACCAACTACCTACCTCATCCCTGTATTTGTTTTTGTTTTTCTGCTCTTTTGCACACCAGTATTTCTACTTGCACATCCTCATCTGCACATATATCACTCCAGTGTAAATTGCTAAATTGTAATTACTTCGCTACCATTGGCCTATTTATTGCCTTACCTCCTTACTCCATTTGATCACACAGTATATAGATTTTTCTATTGTGTTATTGACTGTATGTTTGTTTATCCCATGTGTAACTCTGTGTTGTTGTTTTTGTTGCACTGCTTTGCTTTATCTTGGCCAGGTCGCAGTTGCAAATGAGAACTTGTTCTCAACTAGCCTACCTGGTTAAATAAAGGTGAAATAAAAATTTTAAAAAATAAAACAAATGCTAGCTGGGCAGTATATACATATGAGATGAGTAAAACAGTATATGAACATTATTTAAGTGACTACAGTGCCTTGCAAAAATATTCATCCCTCTTGGCGTTTTTACTATTTGTTGCATTACAACCTGTAATTTAAATTGATTTTTATTTGGATTTCATGTAATGGACATACCCAGAATAATCCAAATTGGTGAAGTGAAATGAAAAAAATGTATTGTTTCATAAAATAAAAAAAATAAAATAAATGGAAAGTGGTGCACCCCTTCACTATGAAGCCCCTAAATAAGATCTGGTGCAACCAATTACCTTCAGAAGTCACACAATTAGTTAAATCATGTGCACCTGTGCGCAATCTAAGTGTCACATGATCTGTCACATGATCTCAGTATATATACACCTGTTCTGAAAGGCCCCAGAGTCTGCAACACCACTAAGCAAGGGGCACCACCAAGCAAGCGGCACCATGAAGACCAAGGAGCTGTCCGAACAGGTCAGGAACAAAATTGTGGAGAAGTACAGATCAGGGTTGGGTTATAAAAAAATATCTGAAACTTTGAACATCCCAAGGAGCACCATTAAATCCATTATTAAAAAATGGAAAGAATATGGCACCACAACAAACCTGCCAAGAGAGGGCCACCCACCAAACCTCAAAGACCAGGCAAGGAGGGCATTAATCAGAGAGGCAACAAAGAGACCAAAGATAAGTATCTGTCAATAGGACCACTTTAAGCCGTACACTCCACAGAGTTGGGCTTTACGGAAGAGTGGGCAGAAAAAAGCCATTGCTTAAAGAAATGTTTGGTGTTTGCCAAAAGCCATTTAGGAGACTCCCCAAACATATGGAAGAAGGTACTGTGGTCAGATGGGACTAAATTGTAGCTTTTTGGACATCAAGGAAAACGCTACGTCTGGCGCAAATCCAACACCTCTCATCAGCCCAAGAACCCCATCCCCAAAGTGAAGCATGGTGGTGGCAGCATCATGCTATTGGGGTTGTTTTCCATCGGCAGGGACTGGGAAACTGGTCAGAATTGAAGCAATGACGGATGGCGCTAAATACAGGGAAATTCTTGAGGGAAATCTTTTTCAGTCTTCCAGAGATTTGAGACTGGGACGGAGGTTCACCTTCCAGCAGGACAATGACCCTAAGCATACTGCTAAAGCAACACTCGTGTGGTTTAACTTCTTGGGGCTATGTGGGACGTTAGCGTGCCACCCGTGGCGCACCCTATCAACAGCAGGTGCATTTCAAGAAAAAGATAAACATCTCCTTAATCTAACCACGTTTTCCGATTTCAAAAAGGTTTTACGGGGAAAGCATAAAGTTAGGTTATGTTAGGAGAGTACATTGACAATAGCTGTGTGTAGTGTATTGTCGATTCAAAGACAGGCGTCACCAAAACCATAAAATCAGCTAAAATTATGCACTAACCTTTTACAATCTCCATCAGATGACACTCCTAGGACATTATGTTAGACAATGCATGCATTTTTAGTTCTATCAAGTTCATATTTATATCTAAAAACAGTGTTTTACTATGGCGTTGATGTTCAGGAAATCGTTTCCCTCCAATACCGGCAGTCAAGTCATCACAACAAAATAATTAATTAATATTAGAAAACATTGGTAAAATATTATATTGTCATTCAAAGAATTATAGATTTACATCTCTTGAACGCAATGGACTTGCCAGATTTAAAATTAACCTTACTGGGAAATCACACTTTGCAATAATCTGAGCACTGCGCCAGAAAAATACGCATTGCGATACAGACTAACCGCCATGTTGGAGAGATCTAAAATCGAAAATACTATGTAAATAATCCATTACCTTTGATTCTCTTCATCAGATGTCACTTCCAAAGAATCCCAGGTCCATAACGAATGTAGTTTTGTTCAAAAAAGCTCATCATTTATGTCCAAAAACCTCCGTGTTGTAGCACATGATCTAAGCCAGCCGGACTTCACTTCACATCACGAACGGAAAAAATATATTTACGTTCATTCAAACATGTCAAACGTTGTATCGCATAAATCATTAGGGCCTTTTTTAACCAGAACATGAATAAAATTCAAGGCGGACCATTGGGTTCTCTTTTAAAACGTTTCGGAATGAGAGTACCCACCATCAACTCGCGCGCCAGGTGTCTAATGGGCCATCGCCGTTCCAAAGCTCTTCTTCAGTCAGATCTCACTGTAGAAGACTCAAAACACTTTGTAAAGGCTGGGGACATCTTGTGGAAGCAATAGGAAGTGCCAAAACATTCCTCACCCCCTTTGTTTTTCAATGGTATAGGCTTAAAGTCAATTCAACACATCAGGTATCCACTTCCTGTCAGAATCTGTCTCAGGGTTTTGCCTGCCAAATGAGTTCTGTTATACTCACAGACACCATTCAAACAGTTTTTGAAACTTTAGGGTGTTTTCTATCCATATATAATAAGTATATGCATATTCTAGTTACTGGGTAGGTGTAGGAGGCAGTTAAAAATGGGCACATATTTTTTCCAAAATTCTCAATGCTGCCCCCTAGCCCGTAGAGGTTAAAATTATAGATTGATCATTTCTTTGTCAGTGGAAAGACGTACTAAATCATCAGGGGCTCAAATACTTTTTTCCCTCACTGTAATTTTCTTTCCTCATGAAGCCATCTATGTTGTGAAGTGCACCAGTCCCTCCTGCAGCAAAGAACCCCCACAGCATGATGCTGCCACCCCCATGCTTCACGGTTGGGATGGTGTTATTTGGCTTGCAAGCCTCCCCCTTTTTCCTCCAAACATAACAATGGTCATTATGACCAAAGAGTTCTATTTTTGTTACATCAGACTAGAGGACATTTCTCCAAAAAGTACAATCTTTGTCCCAATGTGCAGTTGCAAACCGTAATCAGTTTTTTTTTACAGCGGTTTTGGAACAGTGGCTTCTTCCTTGCTGAGCTGCCTTTCAGGTTATGTCGATATAGGACTAGTTTTACTGTGGATATAGATACTTCTGTACCTGTTTCCTCCAGCATCTACACAAGGTCCTTTGCTGTTGCTCTGGGATCGATTTGCACTTATCGCACCAAAGTACGTTCATCTCTGGAAGACAGAACGCATGTCCTTCCTGAGCGCTATGACGGATGCATGGTCCCATGGTGTTTATACATGCGTATTATTGTTTGTACAGATGAACGCTGTACCTTCTGGCATTTGGAAATTGCTCCCAAGGCTGAACCAGACGTGTGGAGGTCTACAATTTGTTTTCTGAGGTCTTGGCTGAATTCTTTTGATTTTCCCACAATGTCAAGCAAAGAGGCCCTGAGTTTGAAGGTAGGAAATACAGCCACAGGTACACATCCAATTTACTCAAATGATGTCAATTAGCCTATCAGAAGCTTCTAAAGCCATGACATCGTTTTCTGGAATTTTCTGTAGCCTACTTTTTTAAATTTAATGCAATCATCATGTGACGTTCGTCATTAAAATGAGACCAAGGCGTAGTGTGGGTTGGGTTCATCATACTTCATTTTAAATGTGAACCAGCAAAAACAATAAACAATACAACAAAAGAAAAGCTACGTGTGCAAACACATGCAACACAAAGACAAGATCCCACATCTGACTGTGGGAAAAAGGGCTGCCTAAGTATGATTCCCAATCAGAGACAACGAATGATAGCTGCCTCTGATTGGAAACCATACTTGGCCAATCAAAGAAAAAGACAACGTAGACATACAACACATAGAATGCCCACCCCATGTCACACCCAGACCTAACCAAACAGAGAAAAACGGCTCTCTCAGGTCAGGGCGTGACAGTACCCCCCCCCCCCCAAAGGTGCGGACTCCCGGCCGCAAACCTGAACCTATAATGGAGGGTCCGGGTGGGCATCAATTCATGGTGGCATCTCCGGTTCGGGAAATTGCCCCCACTCCGCCCGCTGATCCCTCCGCTTTTGTGTCGGCGGAGGAACCAGACTGTGGATTATCGCCAGAAGCTCCGAACCATGGATCGTCGCTGGGTGAACCGGACCGTAGATCATCGCCGGAGGTTCTGGACTGCAGACCGCCGCTGGAGGCTCTGGACTGCAGACCGTCGTTGGAGACTCTGACTGCAGACCGTCGCTGGAGACTCTGGACTGCAGACCGTCGCTGGAGACTCTGGACTGCAGACCGTCGCTGGAGACTCTGGACTGCAGACCGTCGCTGGAGACTCTGGACTGCAGACCGTCGCTGGAGACTCTGGACTGCAGACCGTCGCTGGAGACTCCGGACTGCAGACCGTCTCAGGAGGTTCCGGACTGCAGGCTGTCTCAGGAGGCTCCGGACTGCAGGCCGTCTCAGGAGGCTCCGGACTGCAGGCCGTCTCAGGAGGTTCCGGACAGGGGACCGTTGCTGCAGGCTCCGTGCCATGGGACCGTTGCTGCAGGCTCCGTGCCATGGATTATCACTACAGGCTCCGTGCCATGGATTATCACTGGATGCTTCGTGCCATGGATATTCCCTACATGCTCCGGGCCATGGATTATCACTGAAGGCTTCGTGCCATGGATCATCCCTACAGGCTCCGGGCCATGGATCATCCTTACATGCTTCTTGCCATGGATTATCACTTGAGGCTCCGGGCCATGGATTATCACTGGAGGCTTCGTGCCATGGATCATCACTGGAGGCTTCTTATGTGGAGCCGGAACAGGTCTCACCAGACTGGGGAGACACACTGGAGACTGGGTGCGCAGAGCAGGCACAGGGTGTACTGGGCTGTGGAGGCGTACTGGAGGTCTGGAGCTTAGGGCTGGCACAACCCGTCCTGGCTGGATGCTTACTTTAGCCCGGCAAGTGCGGGGCGCGGGCACAGGATGAACTGGGCTGTGCAGGCACACTGGCGAAACAGTGCGTAGAGCTGGCGCAGGATATCCTGGACCGAAGAGACGCACCGGAGACCAGGAACGCTGAGCAGGCACAATCCTTCTTGGCTGAACGCTCAGTTTAGCCCGGAAAATGCGGGGTGCAGGCACAGAGCGCACCAGGCTATGAATGCGCACCGGAGATACGGTGCAAATCACCGCATAACATGGTGACTGACTGTTCACCTGCTCCCCACGGCAAGCACGGGGAGTTGGCTCAGGTCTCCACCCTGACTCTGCCATCTGCCTCTTGTGCTTGCCTCGTTGCTATGCTAGTTCCTCTTCTCGTCGCTGCTCTGCTTTCACTGCCTCCACCTGTTCCCATGGGAGGCAATCCCATCCAGCCTGGATCTCCTCCCACGTCCAGGATCCCTTGCCATCCAGGATGTCCTCCCAGGTCCACTCCTGATCACGCTGCTTGGTCCTCTTGTAGTGGGATCTTCTGTGACGTTCGTCGTTAAAGGTAGACCAAGGCGCAGCGTGAGTTGGGTTCATCATACTATATTTTAAATGTGAACCAGCAAAAACAATACAACGAACGAAAATCTATGCGTGCAAACACATACAACACAAAGACAAGATCCCACAACTGACTGTGGGAAAAAGGGCTGCCTAAGTATGATTTCCAATCAGAGGCAACGAATGACAGCTGCCTCTGATTGAAATCATACTCGGCCAATCAAAGAAAAAGACAACATAGACATACAACACATAGAATGCCCACCCCATGTCACTCCCCGACCTAACCAAACAGAGAAAAATGTCTCTCTCAGGTCAGGGAATGACACAACTTGGTTTTAGTTTGAAGCATATTTTTATACATAGCTTGTTTGTATCAATTGCAAAGACATTGGCAACTTTGTATTTGTAATCAACTTTGTTCTGAAATTATTGGCGGTCACAGAGAGATGGATAAACCATGTAATTTTTTGTTTAGGGGAGATCTTCAGTGTATAAAGTGATGCAGGAGGGCAAATAAAGATTTTTTAAAAACACTTAGCTGTTCTACGAGTGGTTTGAGGCATTTATTATGTCAAAAAGTTTAAATAGGATCATCTTGGTCATAAAATCAATCTCGTCTAAAACTGCGTTTTGTGAGATTTGTGGTCGTGACTGCATCACAACAGAAATTAAGGTTGGGTTTGTTTCAATCCTGCCCAGATGCCCACAGTTGGCAACTCACCAGTCGTAATGCCCGTGGTAAGTCGTAATGCCCGTGGTAAATTTGGGTTGATTTTGGATATCCCTATGGGGCTAGTTAGGGACCATCAGTAAATTACACAATGTACATGGGACAATATCTTAAAATTCCAATAGCTGCAAATTACAATTACTTAAAAACCTCAAACCAACTTAATATACAAATATTGATATTGCATTTAATGAGAAACTAAAGGTGTGCAACATGAAAATATTGTCTCATTTACATTGTGTATTTAATTGACAGTCATTTTTGACGGTCCCTAACTAGCCCCGGGGATAGGCTATCCAAAGTCAAACCAACTTTCCGCCGTCGCACACCACCCGGCTGAAGCTAATTGGTAAAATAATTTGGCTAACACTGGGAAAACACACAAGATACACCCACATGAAACCGCACCCCAAAATCAACTCAATTTTGAATTCAGTCATGGACGCTAGCATTTCTTAATAAAGCAAATGTAAAATAAGTCCAAATCAGGAAGTGCAGTAACAGGTGGCAGCCTATCAGAAGATTGGAAGCATAGCTTTCAAATAGTTATTTTTGGCCAACCGTTAGTTTGTACACTCCAAATTCTAATATAATGTTAACATTGCTGATTACATTTTGTAATAAAGTGGTCATTATTCCAACTTTGGGATGTGCATAGGCTCTTGAGGAACTCATACCTATGTAAGAACAGATTTTATTTACAGGAATGACATTTACTCCAAAGGGTGGCCTGAAAAGATCTATCTAAAAAACCACATCCCTACTAAGCCATGCCTCTAGTTGTCACGGGCTGGCTCGAAGAACAACAGGAGAGGTAGAGTCAGGCGCAGGAGACAGAGAGTTCGTGACCACACTTCTTTATTTGAAGCAACTGGATGTGGTCGTCAAAGTATAGGGGCGCAGCCCTTAAATATTCTGCGATGGTGTACACAAAGAAAATAAACCACTGGCAGAAGGAAAACTCAGTACACGTTCTTTTCGCACAACAAAACCCGGACAAGCAACACAATCACGTACAACCACATACATCCTACGCTAACCTAAATAACCCCCCCTTACTAATGACGAACCCAAAACAGGTGCGTGCCTACCTAGACCTAACCAAACGAAAGTGAAACAAAAAGGGATCGATGGTAGCTAGTAGGCCGGCGACGACGACCGCTGAGCTCCGCCCGGCCGAGGAGGAGCGCCACCATCCGTCACTGTCATGACAGTACTCCCCCCCGACGCGCGGCTCCCGCAGCGCGCCGACGCCGGCCTCGAGGACGCCCTGGAGGGCGAGGCGCAGGGCGATCCGGATGGAGGCTGTGGAACTCCCGGATGAGCGCTGGGTCCAGTATGTCCTCCACCGGTACCCAGCACCTCTCCTCCGGGCCGTACCCCTCCCAGTCCACGAGGTACTGCAGGCCCCTCGCCCGGCGTCTGGAGTCCAAGATGTACCGGACTGTGTACGCCGGGGGCCCCCCGATGTCCAGGGGGGGTGGAGGGACCTCCCGTACCTCATTTTCCTGCAGCGGACCAGCTACCACTGGCCTGAGGAGAGACACATAAAACGAGGGGTTAATACGATAATAAGAAGGAAGTTGTAATCTGTAACACACCTTGTTTATTCTCCTCAGGACTTTAAATGGCCCCACAAACCGCGGACCCAGCTTCCGGCAGGGCAGGCGGAGGGGCAGGTTCCGGGTCGAGAGCCAGACTCTCTCCCCTGGGGTGAACACGGGGGCCTCGCTGCGGTGCCGGTCAGCGCTCGCTTTTTGTCGCTCCCTGGCTCGTTCCAGGGATTCCTGCACAGCGTTCCAGGTCTCCCTTGAGCGCTGCAACCATTCCTCCACCGCAGGGGCCTCCGTCTGGCTCTGATGCCATGGCCCCAGGACCGGCTGATAACCCAACACACATTGGAATGGTGACATGTTGGTGGAGGACTGGCGCAAAGAGTTCTGAGCCATTTCGGCCCATGGCACAAACCTTGCCCACTCCCCTGGCCGGTCCTGGCAGTAGGACCGCAGGAACCTGCCCACCTCCTGGTTTACCCTTTCCACCTGCCCATTACTTTCGGGGTGAAACCCCGAGGTCAGACTGACCGAAGTCGCTCCATAAACGCCCGCCACACTCGGGACGTGAACTGGGGGCCTCGATCTGAGACGATATCCTCGGGCACCCCGTAGTGCCGGAAGACGTGGGTTAATAAGGCTTCCGCGGTCTGCAGGGCCGTAGGAAGACCGGGTAACGGAAGCAGACGGCAGGACTTAGAAAACCGGTCCACAACGACCAGGATCGTAGTGTTGCCCTGAGACGGCAGGAGATCGGTCAAGAAATCCACCGCCAGGTGGGACCATGGTCCTTGTGGAACTGGGAGGGGTTGTAATTTCCCTCTAGGCAGGTGCCTGGGAGCCTTACTCTGAGCGCACACTGAACAGGAGGAGACATAGTGCCTCACGTCCCTCACCAAGGTGGGCCACCAGTATCTCCCACTAAGACCACGCACCGTCCGCTCAACCCCTGGGTGACCCGAGGAGGGAAGCGTGTGAGCCCACCGATTCAGCCGATCGCGAACACCGAGCGGAACGTACTTACGACCCACTGGACACTGCGGAGGAGTAGGCTCCGTCCGTAACGCCCGCTCGATGTCCGCGTCCACCTCCCAGACCACCGGTGCCACCAGGCAGGAGGCTGGAAGTATGGGCGTGGGATCGGTGGACCGTTCCTCGGCGTCATGGAGACGAGACAGTGCGTCGGCCTTAGTGTTCCGGGAACCTGGGATATACGAGATGTTAAACCGAAATCTCATAAAGAACATCGCCCACCTGGCTTGACGTGGGTTCAGTCTCCTCGCCGCCCGGATGTACTCCAGATTGCGGTGGTCAGTCCAGATGAGAAAAGGGTGACGCGCCCCCTCAAGCCAATGTCTCCACACCTTCAGGGCTCTGACCACAGCCAACAGCTCCCTGTCCCCCACATCATAGTTACGCTCCGCCGGACTCAACTTCCTAGAGAAGAAGGCGCAGGGGCGGAGCTTGGGGGGGGCGCCCGAGCGCTGGGACAGCACGGCTCCTACCCCAGCATTGGACGCGTCCACCTCCACTATGAAGGGCAAAGAGGGGTCCGGGTGCGCCAGCACCGGAGCCTCGGTGAACAAAACCTTCAGACGACTAAAGGCCCTGTCCGCCTCCGCGGACCACTGCAACCGCACCGGGCCCCCCTTCAACAGTGAGGTAATGGGAGCCGCCACCTGCCCAAAGCCCCGGATAAACCTCCGGTAGTAATTGGCAAATCCCAAAAACCGCTGCACCTCCTTCACCGTGGTGGGAGTCGGCCAATTACGCACGGCTGAGACGCGGTCACATTCCATCACTACCCCTGATGAGGAAATGCGATACCCCAAGAAAGAGACGGCTGGTTTGGAAAACTCACATTTCTCAGCCTTGACATATAGGTCATGCTCCACCAGTCGCCCAAGCACTTTACGCACCAGAGACACATGTTCGGCGCGTGTAGCGGAGTAGACCAGAATGTCATCGATGTACACCACTACACCCTGACCAAGCAGGTCCCGGAGAATCTCGTCCACAAAGGATTGAAAGACTGCGGGAGCATTCTTTAACCCATACGGCATGACGAGGTACTCATAATGGCCAGATGTGGTACTAAATGCAGTTTTCCACTCGTCCCCTCCTCGGATACGCACCAGATTATATGCGCTCCTGAGATCCAATTTCGTGAAGAAGCGCGCCCCGTGAAATGACTCCATCGCCGAGGCGATGAGAGGTAGTGGGTAACTGAAACCCACTGTGATGGCATTTAGACCTCTATAGTCAATGCACGGGCGCAGACCTCCCTCCTTCTTCTTCACGAAAAAGAAGCTCGAGGAGACGGGTGAGTGAGATGGCCGAATGTATCCCTGCCTCAAGGACTCAGTGACGTATGTCTCCATAGCCGCTGTTTCCTCCTGAGACAGGGGATAAACGTGACTACGAGGAAGGGCAGCGCCCACCTGGAGGTTTATCGCACAGTCTCCTCGTCGATGAGGTGGTAATTGGGTCGCCTTCGTTTTACTGAAGGCCATAGCCAAATCGGCATACTCTGAGGGAATGCGCATGGTGGAGACTTGGTCTGGACTCTCCACCGTCGTCGCACCGATGGAAACTCCTATGCACCTGCCCGAGCACTCATTTGACCACCCCTTAAGAGCCCTCTGTCCCCACGAAATCTTAGGGTTGTGAGTGGCTAGCCAGGGAATCCCTAGAACCACTGGAAACGCTGGGGAATCGATGAGGAAAAGACTAATCCGCTCCTCATGACCCCCCCGCATTACAATGACCAGAGGCACAGTGACCTCCCTGACCAGCCCTGACCCTAGTGGTCGACTGTCTAGGGCGTGCACGGGGAAGGGTTGGTTAGGGGAATCCCTAACTTAGCCGCGACCCCACAGTCCATAAAACTCCCTGCTGCGCCTGAATCGACTAGCGCCTTAAACCGGGAGTGAGGGGAGAAACAAGGAAAAGACTGACACATACATGTGACGGACAGGGGGCTCTGGGTGAGGCTGGTGCTGACTCACCTGAGGTGTCAAAGGAGCGCTCTGCCTGCCGTCTGGACTCCTAGGGGAGTCTCCCCAGCACCGGTCCACAGTGTGCCCTCTGCGACCACATGAGGTGCAGGAGCGACCTCCCCCTCCAGTCTTCCTGGCTGCTGCCCCCCCTATCTCCATAGGCGTGGGAGCAGGAGGGCTGGAGGGTGGAATGAGCAGGGCCCGGGTCGGACGTCCGCGGGCGGCCAGCAGATTGTCCAGTCGGATGGACAGATCCACCAGTTGGTCCAGTGTGTGGGTCGTGTCCCGACAGGCTAATTCCCGGCGGACGTCCTCCCTCAAACTACAACGGTAGTGATCTATAAGGGCGCTCTCATTCCACCCTGCTCCCGCGGCCAGGGTCCGGAACTCGAGAGCGAAATCCTGCGCGCTCCTCGTCTCCTGCCTCAGGTGAAACAGCCGCTCACCCGCCGCTCTCCCCTCCGGGGGATGATCGAATACTGCCCAAAAGCGGCGGGTGAACTCTGGGTAGTTGTCCCTGGCTGAGTCCGGACTGTCCCACACGGCGTTTGCCCATTCCAGGGCCTTACCCGTGAGACAGGAGATGAGGACGCTGACGCTCTCCTCCCCCGAGGGAGAGGGACGAACGGTCGCCAGGTATAACTCCAACTGGAGTAAGAAGCCCTTACACCCAGCGGCCGTTCCATCGTACTCCCTGGGGGGAGCGAGTTTCACCCCACTGGTACTGGGGGCTGTGGGTGCTGGGGGGGGCGCAGGCTGTTAGCCTGCCGCGTTCGGGGGGCCGAGAGCGCGTCGGTCCCAGCTCTCCAGGCGCGCCAACACCTGATCCATGGCATTCCCCAGCCGGTGGAGCAGGGTGGAGTGTTGGTCTACGGTTTCCTCCATGGACATGGCTGGCGCTGAAGCTCCTGCTGACTCCATTAAGTTGAGGTACGTGATTTCTGTCACGGGCTGGCTCGAAGAACAACAGGAGAGGTAGAGTCAGGCGCAGGAGACAGAGAGTTCGTGACCACACTTCTTTTTTTGAAGCAACTGGATGTGGTCGTCAAAGTATAGGGGCGCAGCCCTTAAATATTCTGCGATGGTGTACACAAAGAAAATAAACCACTGGCAGAAGGAAAACTCAGTACACGTTCTTTTCGCACAACAAAACCCGGACAAGCAACACAATCACGTACAACCACATACATCCTACGCTAACCTAAATAACCCCCCCTTACTAATGACTAACCCAAAACAGGTGCGTGCCTACCTAGACCTAACCAAACGAAAGTGAAACAAAAAGGGATCGATGGTAGCTAGTAGGCAGGCGACGACGACCGCCGAGCTCCGCCCGGCCGAGGAGGGGCGCCACCATCCGTCACTGTCGTGACACTAGTCCAGGGTTCCTCCAGGAATACTTTGCTACATTGAAACATTAAAGGTTCCTGCATGAAGCTCTCAACTAACCAAAGATGCGAAGATGAACCACTGATTACCAACCCTATTCAAAAAAATCCTATAGCCTTACTGATTGTTCCAATAGATTCCTAGAGGATTCTCACAATCCAATAGGTTTACTGATTTTTTTTCAATAGAATCCTAGAGGATTCTCACAATCCTATAGGCTTACTGATTTGTCCAATAGAATCCTAGAGGATTCTCACAATCCTATAGGCTTACTGATTTTTCCAATATAATCCTAGAGGATTCTCACAATCCTATAGGTTTACTGATTTTTTTCCAATAGAATCCTAGAGGATTCTCACAATCCTATAGGATTTTGTGTCAGATCTATCAGAATCCTATTGGAATTCTATTGGACTACTTTTTTCCTGTTGGGAATAAAAAGTAATCATATTGGACCCTATTAAATTCACACAATCCTATAGAATTTTGTATTGCCTCTATCAGAATCCTGTTGGAGTCTTATTGGCAATGTGATCGGATCCTATTGGTGTTTGGTGTTTGAAGTCTTGTAGGATTTTGTCACACCAATCAGAATCCTGTTGGAACTTTTTGTCTTAATTGAACCCGTTCAATTATAGTTTGTCATTCGTTTCTTTGATCAGAAACAATACTTCTATATTAATTTCTGTTTTATTCACTTGTAAGAAGCCTATCCCTTTAAGAGTGACTGATGACGTCACAGCTAACGCGAGCTGCCAATGTTAATTAGCCAAGTTCACCTGTGGCTGTGCAAAGAACCTCTGGGTTTTTAATTAATGTATATTACCCCACCTGTGGCTGTGCAGAGAACCTCTGGGTTTCTAGCATTTTTATTTTTACCTTTATTTAACCTTTATTTAACCAGGTAGACTAGTTGAGAACAACTTCTCATTTGCAACTGCGACCTGGCCAAGATAAAGCATAGCAATTCGACACATACAACAACACAGAGTTACACATGAAATACACAAACATACAGTCAATAATACAGTAGAACAAAAGAAAACAAAAAGTCTATATACAGTGAGTCCAAATGAGGTAAGATAAGGCAATAAATAGGCCATGGTGGCGAAGTAATTACAATATAGCAATTAAACACTGGAATGGTAGATGTGCAGAAGATGAATGTGCAAGTAGAGATACTGGGGTGCAAAGGAGTAAGATAAATAAAGATAAAAACAAGGTTAGCTAGCCAGCTGTATTTGTTCGTGCCGTTTTCGAAACGGCGTCAACACCACACCACCACAGCTAGCTAGCCAACTTTACCAATTAGCAGTACTGTAGAAACTATATACATTACAACGGAACGATTTGACTAGTGTAATGTTAGCTAGCTACATAGTTGTCTTTGTATCAAGATAAAGGCGTAGTACAGAGTAACTATCGAGGTTAGCTAGCCAGCTACATTTTCTAACATAGTCAACAACGCGCCCACTGCTAGCTAGCTAACCCTACCAGCTAGCTGTATAATTTTTAGTCAATAAGATTTTTGCAACGTAAGCTTAACTTTCTGAACATTCGAGATGTGTAGTCCACTTGTGTAGCTAGCAGGACTGACTTTGTGTTAGCTAGCCAATGTTTAATTACTTCTGCGTTATGAACTAGACACGGACACGAATGATCCATTGGTAGCTTGTTGTTACCAAGTATTGGTGCTAACCGTGTGTTATAGGATGCTAGTTAGCTAGTTAGCTACGGTGTCATAGGACACGGTGCACTAGGTGGGTTTTCATGGAAGAATACTGTACCAAGTTATCTAGCGGAATAAACTAAGTTTGAGCCTAATCTTGGAAACATTGAACCACTGTAGTTTACATCAATTTTAATTTGTAGTGGTAGCTAGAAAAGTTATATTTTAGCGTTTTAGTGTTTCAGTGAATTGTTAGTGAGGGAGGCCCTGCTCTCTCGCTTCCCCAGTTGTTTAGTTCATTTTCATGCCAATCTCCTTTGCGTTAGCGTAGCCTCTCCTGTAGCCTATCAACTATGTGTCGGTCTATCCCTGTTCTCTCCTCTCTGCACAGGCCATACAAACGCTTCACATTGCGTGGCCGCTGCCACTCTAACCTGGTGGTCCCAGCGCGCACGACCCACGTGGAGTTCCAGGTCTCCGGCAGCCTCTGGAACTAACCGGTGTCGTGTCTTTGGCTATGCCGGATTAAGTGATATGACATGCTAATTTATAAAATTATTTCTCTGTAATTAATATTACCTGATTAAGCTAATCATGTAAATGTAATTAACTAGAAAGTCGGGGCACCACAGAAGAACGTTTATAGAGCTGTTATCTTCTGAATAAACTCTTAAAATACTTAGTAATATTTTACATCAATAGCAGTCAATCTTATCTTATTTTCTATCTCATCATGAAAGTTATAAATTCTTGGTTATCTTCACGAACCCTGGCTAACAAGTTGAATCAGCAATACAAAATTGGGTTTAATTATTTATTTACTAAATACCTAACTAATCACACAGAATTACAAATACACAGAATTCATATGATGTCATACAGAAAACGTCCTGGTGGACTGAGCCTGTATCATGGCTGGTTACACAAAGGAAAAGGGGGTTGGGCTTGAATGAAAGAGCGGGAAGATTTAGGAACACAGAAACAGCAGCTATGCTATCGTAAATACATTATCTTATGCATTCTAAATTACCGCCCATTTGGAAAAGGAAAATGCAATAAATATTTACTCTGAGCTGCGCTTCGGTAGATTGGTCGTAGATGCTGGCCGTGGTTGGCCAACAGATCTTCCTGTTGTGTAGTGGAAGAATGTCAATGGTGGTGGTATCTTCGTCTGGTTGTTAGACTGGATCCGTCGTCCGTCCTTTCCTAGCCCACGTTAGCAGCGGCTAACTCAACGGCTAGGAAGTATCACTTCTGTAGTGAATAAGCTCAAAGTTCATACCATTCGCCATCAAAGCTCACGCCGAGGTTGGCTTAGTTCTGTCCTTGATATGGTTTAGTTAACATGTCTGTCCTTATAACGTCGAGGCTGCAGACCTCTCGTACTGGAACCCGGAATGTCTTTTCGTCAAAGACTTATATAGTGGAGAGGGGAAAGGAGGGGTTTCATCGTTTATAACCCCATGTCTCTTCACAGGGTTGGCCACTGATCGGCAGGGCACCTCCCCTATGAAAACCCAATTCTCTCATTTGGAAGCTAAAATTACATTTAAT
Source organism: Salmo trutta (assembly GCF_901001165.1). Taxonomy (NCBI): domain Eukaryota; kingdom Metazoa; phylum Chordata; class Actinopteri; order Salmoniformes; family Salmonidae; genus Salmo; species Salmo trutta. Next base: position 42,941,115 of record NC_042969.1, on the reverse strand, counting down.
CTCCTAACAAACAATTTCAATATCAAACATTTCAATTGCATAACAATTCCATGTGACTCTGATAACTAGAGGGTGTATACTTTCTCCGGTACAGTTTATGTTGTCCTGCCATCAATCATAATGTCTCAGATAACAATGAACTGACATACATACTCATTACGTTATCAAGCATATTTCCAACTGGTTTTATTAACAAAAGATGGTTCCTTTCCCCATTTGTTTGATGTTCCCAGACTCTCTATATTTAACACAGGCTATTCCAGTCCTTCAGTAGGGTCAGAGAGAGAGGGGAAGGGAGAAGGTATTTATGGGGGGGTCATAAACCTTACCCACAGGCCAACGTCATGACACCGGTCTGCGGCCAACAAGGCAGAGTTCATCTCAGCCTATGCTACCCTCCAGTCCCTCGACTTCTTGGCGCTGACGGAAACATAGATTACCACAGAAAACACTGCTACTCCTACTGCTCTCTCCTCGTCTGACCACGTGTTCTCGCACACCCCGAGAGCATCTGGTGAGCGATGTGGTGGCACTGGAATCCTCATCTCTCTCAAGTGGACATTCTCCATCTTTCTCCCCTGACCCATCTGTCTATCTCCTCCTTTGAATTCCATGCTGTCACAATCACTAGCCCATTCAAGCTAAACATCCTTACCATTTATCGCCCTCCAGGTTCCATTGGAGAGTTCATCAATGAGCTTGACGCCTTGATAAGTTCCTTTCCTGAGGATGGCTCAACCCTCACAGTTCTGGGTGACTTTAACCTCTCTGGGCTAGGTGGGACGCTTGCGTCCCACCTACTCAACAGCCAGTTGAATCCCGTGGCGAGTTATTCAAATACCTTAGAAATGCTATTACTTCAATTTCTCAAACATATGACTATTTTACACCATTTTAAAGACAAGACTCTCATTAATCTAACCACACTGTCCGATTTCAAAAGGCTTTACAACGAAAGCAAAACATTAGATTATGTCAGCAGAGTACCCAGCCATAAATAATCAGACACCCATTTTTCAAGCTAGCATATAATGTCACATAAACCCAAACCACAGCTAAATGCAGCATTAACCTTTGATGATCTTCATCAGATTACAATCTTAGGACATTATGTTATACAATACATGCTTGTCTGTTCAATCAAGATCATATTTATATCAAAAAACAGCTTTTTACATTAGCATGTGACATTCAGAACTAGCATACCCACCACAAACTTCAGGTGAATTTACTAAATTACTCACGATAAACGTTCACAAAAAACATAACATGCAATCGCTTTATGCAATCGCTATGTCCGATTTTAAAATAGCTTTTCGGCAAAAGCACATTTTGCAATATTCTGAGTAGATAGCCCAGCCATCACGGGCTAGCTATTTAGACACCCACCAAGTTTGGCCCTCACCAAACTCCGATTTACTATTAAAAAAATTTGATTACCTTTGCTGTTCTTCGTCAGAATGCACTCCCAGGACTTCTACTTCAATAACAAATGTTGGTTTGGTTCAAAATAATCCATAGTTATGTTAAAATATCCTCTTTTTTGTTCGTGCGTTCAAGACACTATCCGAAGGGTGACGAAGGGTGACGCGTCCGACGCGTTTCGTGACAAACAAATTCTAAATATTCCATTACCGTACTTCGAAGCATGTCAACCGCTGTTTAAAATCAATTTTTATGCGATTTTTCTCGTAAAAAAGCGAAAATATTCCAACCGGGAAACCCTGTTTTAGTTCAAAGACGAAAAAATAAAAACATGGTGTCGCCTCGTGCATGCGCCTCAGTCTCATTGTTCTCTGATCGACCATTATCCAAATGCGCTAGTGTTTTTCAGCCAGGGCCTGCAAAGACATCATTCACCGGTTTGCCGCCTTCTGAGAGCCTATGGGAGCCGTAGGAAGTGTCACGTTACAGCAGAGATCCTCAGTTTTCCATAAAGAGAGTGTAGAAGCCCAAGAAATGGTCAGACAGGCCACTTCCTGTAAGGAATCTTCTCAGGTTTTTGCCTGCCATATGAGTTATGTTATACTCACAGACACCATTCAAACAGTTTTAGAAACTTTAGGGTATATTCTATCCAAAGCCAATAATTATATGCATATTCTAGTTTCTGGGCAGTAGTAATTACGTTTTTTATCCGGCCGTGCAAATACTGCCCCCTACCCTAGAGAGGTTAACTTGGCTTTCGAAGACCTTAGAAAGACAGGGTAGGATAGATATAGGTCTGTAGCAGTTTGGGTCTAGAGTGTCACCCTTTTTGAAGAGGGGGATGACCGCGGCAGGTTTCCAATCTTTGGGAATCTCAGACGATACGAAAGAGAGGTTGAACATGCTAGTAACAGGGGTTGCAACAATTTCGGCAGATAGTTTTAGAAAGAGAGGGTCCAGATTGTCTAGCTCGGCTGATTTATAGGGGTCCAGGTTTTGCAGCTCTTTCAGAACATCAGCTATCTGGATTTGGGTGAAGGAGAAATGGTGGGTGCTTTGGCGGGTTCCTGTGGAGGGTGCCGGGCAGTTGACCGGGGTAGGGGTAGACAGGTGGAAAGCACGGCCAGCCGTAGAGAAATGCTTGTTGAAATTCTCAATTATAGTGGATTTATCGGTGGTAACAGTGTTTCCTAGCCTCAGAGCAGTGGGCAGTTGGGAGGAGGTGCTCTTATTCTCCATGGACTTTACAGTGTCCCAGAACTTTGAGTTTGTACTACAGGATGCAAATTTCTGTTTGAAAAAGCTAGCCTTAGCTTTCCTAACTGCCTCTGTATATTTGATCCTAACTTCCCTGAAAAGTTGCATATCACGGGGGCTATTCGATGCTAGTGCAGTACGCCACAGGATGTTTTTGTGCTGGTCAAGGGCAGACAGGTCTGGAGTGAACCAAGGATTATATCTATTACTAGTTCTATATTTTTTTGAATGGGCATGCTTATTTAAGATGGTGAGGAAGGCACTTTTAAAGAATAACCATGCATCCTCTACTGACGGGATAAGGTCAATGTCATTCCAGGATACCCTGGCCAGGTTGATTAGAAAGGCCTGCTCGCAGAAGTGTTGCTGGGGGCAGAGGGTGGTCTATAGCAAGCGTCAACAGTGAGAGACTTGTTTCTGGAAAGGTGCATTTTTAGAACTAGAAGCTTGAATTGTTTGGGTACAGAGGATAGCCTGCAGAGTTCTGTATTACTATCTTTGCAACACCGCCCCCTTTGGCAGTTCTATCTTGGCGGAAAATGTTATAGTTAGGGATGGAGATTTCAGGGTTTTTGGTGGTTTTCCTCAGCCAGGATTCAGACACGGCTAAGACATCCGGGTTGGCAGAGTGTGCTAAAGCAGTGAGTAAAACTAACTTAGGGAGTAGGCTTCTAATGTTAACATGCATGAAACCAAGGCTTTTATGGTTACAGAAGTCAACAAATGAGAACACCTGGGGAGTGGGAGTGGAATGAGGCACTGCAGGACCTGGTTTACATCTAGACGTTCCGCTAGTGGAACACCGCTCCAATATCCAATGATAGGGCGTGGCGCAAATTACAAATTCCCCGAAAATCCGAAAACATCCATTTTTCAAACATATGACTATTTTACATCATTTTAAAGACAAGACTCTCCTTTATCTAACCACACTGTCCGATTTCAAAAAGGATTTACAACGAAAGCAAAACATTAGATTATGTCAGGAGAGTATCCAGCCAGAAATTACCACACACCCATTTTTCAAGTTAGCATATAATGTCACAAAAACCAAAACCACAGCTAAATGCAGCACTAACCTTTGATGATCTTCATCAGATGACACTGCTTGGACATTATGTTATACAATACATGCATGTTTTGTTCAATCAAGTTCATATTTATATCAAAAAACAGCTTTTTACATTAGCATGTGACATTCAGAACTAGCATTCCCACCGAACACTTCCGGTGAATTTACTAAATTACTCACGATAAACGTTCACAAAAAACATAACAATTATTTTAAGAATTATAGATACAGAAATCCTTTACGCAATTTCGGTGTCCGATTTTAAAATAGCTTTTAGGTGAAAGCACATTTTGCAATATTCTGAGTAGATAGCCCAGCCATCACAGGCTAGCTATTTTGACACCCACCAAGTTTGGTACTCACCAAACTCAGATTTACTTTAAGAAAAAATGGATTACCTTTGCTGTTCTTCATCAGAATGCACTCCCAGGACTTCTACTTCAACAACAAATGTTGGTTTGGTTCCAAATAATCCATAGTTATATCCAAATAGTGGTGTTTTGTTCGTGCGTTCAAGACACTATCCGAAGGGTGACGAAGGGTGACTCCCCGGCGTGTATCGGGACAAAAAAAATCAAAATATTCCATTACCGTACTTCGAAGCATGTCAAACGCTGTTTAAAATCAATTTTTATGCAATTTTTCTCGTAAAATAACGATAATATTCCGACCGATAGACGTCGTTTTTGTTCAAAGACTGAAAATGTAAAATGGACTCTTCACGTGCACGCGCACACCCGTCTCATTGTTCTCAGATCGACCACTATCAAAATGCGCTACTGTTTTTCAGCCAGAGACTGCAGAGTCATAATTCAACGTTCTGGCGCCTTCTGAGAGCCTATGGGAGCCTTAGAAAGTGTCACGTTACAGCAGAGATCCTCTGTTTTCAATAAAGAGGCTAAGGCCAAGAAATGGTCAGAGAGAGCACTTCCTGTTTGGAATCTTCTCAGGTTTTGGCCTGCCATATGAGTTATGTTATACTCACAGACACCATTCAAATCGTTTTAGAAACTTTAGGGTGTTTCTATCCAAATCAAACAATTATATGCATATTCTAGTTTCTGGGCAGGAGTAATAAACAGATTAAATCGGGTACGTTTTTTATCCGGTCGTGAAAATACTGCCCCCTATCCATAACAGGTTAACCTCTACATCACCAGAGGAGAAGTAGGATAAGGGTATGGCTAAAGGCTATACGAACTGGTCGTCTAGCACGTTCAGTAACAGAGAGTAAAAGCAGCAGGTTTCTGGGCACGATAGCATAGATTCAAGGCATATTGTACAGACAAAGGTAAGGTAGGATGTGAGTACATTGGAGGTAAACCTAGACATTGAGTAATGATGAGAGAGATATAGTCTCTAGAGACGTTTAAACCAGGTGATGTCATCACATATGTAGGAGGTGGAACAACATGGTTGGTTAAGGCATATTGAGCAGGGCTAGAGGCTCTACAGTGAAATAAGACAGTAATCACTAACCAGGACAGTAATGGATGAGGCATATTGATATTAGAGAGAGCATGCGTAGCCAAGTGAACATATGGGTCCAGTGAGTGGTTGGGATGGTTGGGGACACGGCGATTGAGACAGTTAGCAGGCCGGTGCTAACAAGCTAGCAGATAGTAGGCCGGGGCCAACATGCTAGCAGTTAGCAGACCGGGTTAGCAAGCAAGCAGTTAGCAGACCGGGGCAAGCAAGCTAGCAGTTAGCAGACCGGGGATAGCAAGTTAGCAGAAGGGTCTTTGGGGGACTTCGCGATGGAGGTAAGTCTGTTTTTGCATCTTCGTTCGGTGACGTCGATAGACCAGTCGTGGATTAGTAGGGTTCCAAGTAGCCCTAGGTAGCTAGCAGGCCGCAGTTAGCAGAATGGGCCTTCAGCGGACGTTGTGCCTGAGGGGCCTGTTGGAATCCTCGGGCAGATTATGTCGGTATTCCAGTCGTAGAGGATCGGCGGGGTTCCATGCCCCGTACCGGCAGTAGAAGGGGTCCGGATATTGTAGCCCGGGAGTGGGCTTCGTTGGTAGCCCAGCAGCCCTAGTCGGGCTAGCTTCAGGCTAATTGGTGCAGGCTAAACGCTAGCCAGGAGTATTCACCCGGGATTGCGGTTAGCTAGTTGCGAAGATCCAGATGAAAATGTTCAGAGTTTGCGGTAGGAATCCGGGGATATGGAGAGTAAAAAAAAGGTCCTTTATGCTCTGGTTTGAGTCATGTTGTACGGACTGGCGAGAGCTTTCCGAGCTGAAGGTTAGCTGATGACTGCTAGCAGTGGTTTGCTGACTGATAGCTGGTAGGTAGATTAGCTGCCTTGCTTCAGTTGAGGGATTCCAGATCCGAAGTAAATAGAAATACTTTAGAAAAAAAACAGATCCACGCCACATTGGGTGAGGCTGGTTGAGTATTTAGAAGTTGAGGTTTAGGAAAATATTTTAAAAAGATATGCGAAGAAAAATATATAAAAAGATAGCACAGTTTTGAAGTTTCCAAGTCAATAATCAATAAACAGTTTAATATATTGAAAACCTAAACATAAAATACCTACAAATCATTAAAATCCAGACAGAAAATATTTACACAAGAAGCAACCTATTATCACACAGTCAAACTCTCATTTCATTTAGTAAGTTAACCTACACATACATGTAACACAATAGTAATCATGTTCCTTTTTTAAACAAGCATCTTATAAACTGCATATGCACCAAAAACCCTGTTGTTTTGAAAAGGGCCAATTAATCACTCATATTGGTAAGGGGGAAATCAGATTGTATGGCTGGTGAAACTAATGCCACTTAAAAAACATTATATTGTTACATCACTTGTTGGAAGACAACCTGCTGCATTTTCACTTGGGGGGGTCGTCAAAACAGAAACTCATCGATCTCCTATGGGATTCTATCCTGAAGTATTCTATCCTATAGGAATCCAATACAAGAATGCAATAGAAAAATTATATCAGATTTAGGAACCAGTCCTGTTGGCCTCCTACCAGATTCTATCCTGAAGTATTCTATCCTATAGGAATCCAATACAAAAATTCAATAGAAAAATCCTATCAGATTTCAGAACCAGTCCTATTCGATTTTATCCAATATGATATAGGATTTTCTATTGGATTTTTAAAAAATGGAATCCTATAGGAATCCTACAGAATGGTTCCTTGAGGATCTCCAGGGTTCTAAAGAATGGTTCCTTGAGGATCTCCAGGGTTCTAAATAATGGTTCCTTGAGGATCTCCTGTAATGTTTGTTGTAGAGAGGGGACCAAAGTGCAGCGTATTAAGTGCTCATGATGAAATGTATTTTAACTCAAAATACCAAAGACAAAATAACAAACAGAAAACGATCAGCTCACAGTTCTGTCATGTACATAGACTAAACAGAACACAACTACCCACAAACACAGGTGGAAAAAAACCCTACTTAAATATGATCTCCAATTAGAGACAACGAGGACCAGCTGCCTCTAATTGGAGATCATCCCAAAAAAACAACAACATGGAAATAGAAAACTAGAACTAAACATAGATACAGAAAACATAGAAAAACACAAAACACCCCCGTCACGCCCTGACCAACTCTACCATAGAAAATAACATCTTACTATGGTCAGGACGTGACACTCCAGGGCTCTAGAAAATGGTTTCTTGAGGATCTCCAGGGCCCTAGAGAATTGTTCCTTGAGGATCTCCAGGGTTCTAGAGAATGGTTCCTTGAGGATCTCCATGGTTCTAGAGAATTATTCCTTGAGGATCTCCAGGGTTCTAGATAATGGTTCCTTGAGGATCTCCAGGGTTCTAGAGAATGGTTCCTTGAGGATCTCCAGGGTTCTAGAGAATTATTCCTTGAGGATTTCCAGGGCTCTAGAGAATGGTTCCTTGAGGATCTCCAGGGCTCTAGAGAATGGTTCCTTGAGGATCTCCAGGGTTCTAGAGAATGGTTCCTTGAGGATCTCCAGGGTTCTAGAGAATTATTCCTTGAGGATCTCCAGGGTTCTAGAGAATTATTCCTTGAGGATCTCCAGGGTTCTAGAGAATGGTTCCTTGAGGATCTCCAGGGTTCTAGAGAATGGTTCCTTGAGGATCTCCAGGGTTCTAGAGAATTATTCCTTGGGGATCTCCAGGGCTCTAGAGAATGGTTCCTTGAGGATCTCCAGAGCTGTAGAGAATGGTTCCTTGAGGATCTCCAGGGCTCTAGAGTATGGTTCCTTGAGGATCTTTTTTTGTGTGTTTATTTTGTTGTACTTTTCACCCCTTTTTTTCTCTCCAATTTCATGATGTCCAATTGGTAGTTACAGTCTTGTCCCATCGCTGCACCTCCATTACGGACTCGGGAGAGGAGAAGGTTGAGAGCCATGCGTCCTTCGAAACACAACCCTGCCAGCTGCACTGCTTCTTGACACACTGCTCACTTATCCTGGAAGCCAGCCGCACCAATGTGTCGGAGGAAACATTGTACAATTGACAACTGAAGTCAGCGTGCATGCGCCCGTCCCGCCACAAGGAGTTGCTAGAGCGTGATGGGACAAGTACATCCTGGCCGGCCAAACCCTCCCCTAACACAGACAACGCTGGAACCAATTGTGCGCCGCCTCATTGGTCTCCTGGTCGCAGCCGGCTGGAACACAGCCTGGGATCAAATCCGGGTCTGTAGTGAAGCCTCTAGCACTGTGATGCACTCGGGAGGCCGAATATGATCTACTTCTACCCAATGGTATGTGTCCAGTAAAGTCATGTGGTCTCCTCTCTCTCAGCCTCTCGGTGAGTAGAGCATTTATAGAGGCTAGCCTGGCAGATAGCATCACTCATCACTCATTACCAATACATTAGATATGACAGGGAGACGCAGGGCTGTGTGTGTCAGTGTGTGTGTTCCTGTGTGTCAGTGTGTGTGTTCCTGTGTGTCAGTGTGTGTGTTTCTGTGTGTCAGTGTGTGTGTTTCTGTGTGTCAGTGTGTGTGTTCCTGTGTGTCAGTGTGTGTGTCAGTGTGTTTGTCGGTGTGTGTGTTCCTGTGTGTCGGTGTGTGTGCTCCTGTGTGTCAGTGTATGTGTCAGTGTGTGTGTCAGTGTGTGTGTGTGTGTGTGTGTCAGTGTGTGTGTGTGTGTGTGTGTCAGTGTGACATCATTGTGCCTCCCTCTGGTTCAAATCAGACCATCTCTCTCTGACAGCACCACCTGATGCTGCTACGACTGATAACACTGTGTGTGTGTTTGTCTGTGTGTGTGTGTGTGTGTGTGTGTGTGTGTGTGTGTGTGTGTGTGTGTGTGTGTGTGTGTGTGTGTGTGTGTGTGTGTGCGTGCCGACCTGACTGCATGCGCGCGTGTGTACATCCGTCCGTCCGTGTTTGTGTTTGTGTGTCCGTCTGTCCGTGTGTGTTTCTGAATGTGTGTGTGTTTGTGTGTCCATCCGTGTGTGTGTGTGTGTTTGTGTGTCCGTCCGTCCGTGTGTGTGTCTGTGTGTGTGTTTGTGTGTCCGTCCGTCCGTGTGTGTGTCTGTGTGTGTGTGTTTGTGTGTCTGTCCGTGTGTGTGTGTCTGTGTGTGGGTTTGTGTGTGTGTGTGTGTGGGTTTGTGTGTGTGTGTGTGTGTGTGTGTGGGTTTGTGTGTGTGTGTGTGGGTTTGTGTGTTTGTGTGTCCGTCCGTGTGTGTGTGTGTGTGTGTGTGGGTTTGTGTGTGTGTGTGTGTGGGTTTGTGTGTTTGTGTGTGTGTGTGTGTGTGTGTGTGTGTGTGTTCAGGGGCCCTCCCAGTAATCAGCAGGGTGAATTAGCGCTCCGTAACTACATCCTGACTCCAGCCTTAGTGATCCAAATACCAGCAAAACCCTTCCAGACCGTCAAATCACATTTTGTTCCTCACATGCATGCTTGGTAAAGAACAGGTGTAGACTAACAGTGAAATGCTGACTGACAGGTCCTTCCCAACAATACATAAAGGAAAAAAATAGAGAAAATATAAAGAAATAATAACACAAGGAATAAATACACAATGAGTATCAATAACACGGCTATACAGTATACACAGAGTACCAGTACTGAGTCAATGAGTAACCTGGCTATATACACAGACTACCAGTACTGAGTCAATGTGTAACCTGGCTATATACACAGAGTACCAGTACTGAGTCAATGAGTAACCTGACTATATACACAGGGTACCAGTACTGAGTCAATGTGCAGGGTACGAGGTAATAACATGGCTGTACAGTATACACAGGGTACCAGTACTGAGTCAATGTGCAGGGGTACAAGGTAACTGAGGTAGACATGGACATACATTGCCTTTGGAAAGTATTCAGACCCCTTGACTATTTCTACATTTTGTTAGGTTACAGCCTTATTCTAAAATTGATTATATAGTTTTTTCCCTCATCAATCTACAAACATTACCACAAAGCAAAAACAGTTAATTTATTTTTTTCTGTTTTTTGCTAATTCATTAAAAATCAAAAACTGAAATATGACATTTACATTTGCTGAAGCACCTTTGGCAGCGATTACAGCCTCAATCTTCTTGGGTATGGTGGTACAAGATTGGTACACCTGTATTTGGGGAGTTTCTCCCATTCTTCTCTGCAGATCCTCTCAAGATCTGTCAGGTTGGACGGGAAGCATTGCTGCAAAGCTATTTTCAGGTCTCTCCAGAGATGTTTGATCAAGTTTATGTCCGGGCTCTGGCTGGGCCACTCAAGGACATTCAGAGACTTGTCCCTAAAGCACTCCTCCGTTGTCTTGGCTGTGTGCTTAGGGTCGTTGTCCTGTTGGAAGGTGAACCTTTGCCCCAGTCTGAGGTCCTGAGTGCTCTGGAGCAGGTTTTCATCGAGGATCTCTCTGTACTTTGATCCTGACTAGTCTCGCAATACCTGCTTCTGAAAAACATCTCCACAGCATGATTCTGCCACCACCACCATGCTTCATCGTAGGGATGGTGCCAGGTTTCCTCCAGACGTGATGCTTGGCATTCAGGCCAAATATACTGCTAAAAAAATAAAGGGAACACTTAAACAACACAATGTAACTCCAAGTCAATCACACTTCTGTGAAATCAAACTGTCCACTTAGGAAGCAACACTGATTGACAATAAATTTCACATGCTGTTGTGCAAATGGAATAGACAACAGGTGGAAATTATAGGCAATAAGCAAGACACCCCCAATAAAGGAGTGGTTCTGCAGGTGGAGACCACAGACCACTTCTCAGTTCCTATGCTTCCTGGCTGATGTGTTGGTCACTTTTGAATGCTGGCGGTGCTTTCACTCTAGTGGTAGCATGAGACGGAGTCTACAACCCACACAAGTGGCTCAGGTAGTGCAGCTCATCCAGGATGGAACATCAATGCGAGCTGTGGCAAGAAGGTTTGCTGTTTCTGTCAGCGTAGTGTCCAGAGCATGGAGGCGCTACCAGGAGACAGGCCAGTGCAGCAGGAGACGTGGAGGAGGCCGTAGGAGGGCAACAACCCAGCAGCAGGACCGCTACCTCTGCCTTTGTGCAAGGAGGAGCAGGAGGAGCACTGCCAGAGCCCTGCAAAATGACCTCCAGCAGGCCATAAATGTGCATGTGTCTGCTCAAACGGTCAGAAACAGACTCCATGAGGGTGGTATGAGGGCCCGACGTCCACAGGTGGGGGTTGTGCTTTCAGCCCAACACCGTGCAGGACGTTTGGCATTTGCCAGAGAACACCAAGATTGGCAAATTCGCCACTGGCGCCCTGTGCTCTTCACAGATGAAAGCAGGTTCACACTGAGCATGTGACAGACGTGACAGAGTCTGGAGATGCCGTGGAGAACGATCTGCTGCCTGCAACATCTTCCAGCATTACCAGTTTGGCGGTGGGTCAGTCATGGTGTGGGGTGGCATTTCTTTGGGGGGCCGCACAGCCCTCCATGTGCTCGCCAGAGGTAGCCTGACTGCCATTAGGTACCGAGATGAGATCCTCAGACCCCTTGTGAGACCATATGCTGGTGCGGTTGGCCCTGGGTTCCTCCTAATGCAAGACAATGCTAGACCTCAAGTGGCTGGAGTGTGTCAGCAGTTCCTGAAAGAGGAAGGCATTGATGCTATGGACTGGCCTGCCCGTTCCCCAGACCTGAATCTAATTGAGCACATCTGGGACATCATGTCTCGCTCCATCCACCAACGCCACGTTGCACCACAGACTGTCCAGGAGTTGGCGGATGCTTTAGTCCAGGTCTGGGAGGAGATCCCTCAGGAGACCAATCGCCACCTCATCAGGAGCATGCCCAGGCATTGTAGGGAGGTCATACAAGCACGTGGAGGCCACACACACTACTGAGCCTCATTTTGACTTGTTTTAAGGACATTACATCAAAGTTGGATCAGCCTGTAGTGTGGTTTTCCACTTTAATTTTGAGTGTGACTCCAAATCCAGACCTCCATGGGTTGATAAATTGGATTTCCATTGATTATTTTTGTGTGATTTTGTTGTCAGCACATTCAACTATGTAAAGAAAAAAAGTATTTAATAAGATTATTTATTTCATTCAGATCTAGGATGTGTTGTTTAAGTGTTCCCTTTATTTTTTTGAGCAGTGTAGTTCAATCTTGGCTTCATCAGACCAGAGAATCTTGTTTCTCATGGTCTGCGAGTCTTTAGGTGCCTTTTGGCAAACTCCAAGCAGGCTGTCATGTGCCTTTTACTGAGGAGTGGCTTCCGTCTGGTCACTCTACCATAAAGGCCTGATTGGTGGAGTGCTGCAGAGATTGTTGTCCTTCTGGAAGGTTCTCCCATCTCTACAGAGGAACTCTAGAGCCCTGTCAGAGTGACATCAGGTTCTTGGTCACCTCCCTGACCAAGGCCCTTCTCCCCGGGTTGATCAGTTTGACCTGGCAACCAGCTCTAGGAAGAGTCTTGGTGGTTCCAAACTTCTTCCATTTAAGAATGATAGAGGCCACAGTGTTCTTGTGGACCTTCAATGCTGCACACATTTTTTGGTACACTTCCCCAGATCTGTGCCTCGACACAATCCTGTCTTGGCGCTCTACGGACAACTCCTTCGACCTCATGGCTTGGTTTTTGCTCTAACATACACTGTCAACTGTGGGATCTTACACAGACAGGTGTGTGCCTTTCCAAACCATTTCCAATTAACTGAATTTACCACAGGTGGACTCCAATCAAGTTGTAGAAACAACTCAAGGATGATCCATGGAAACAGGATGCCACTGAGCTCAATTTCGTCTCATAGCAAAGGGTATGAATTTTTACGTAAATAAGGGTATCTGTTTAAATTTTGTATATTTCCAATAACTTTTTTTCTCTTTTTTGTTATAGGTATTGTGTGAAGATTGCTGAGGATTTTTTTGTAATTTAATCCAATTTAGAATAAGGCTGTAACATAACAAAATGTGGAAAAAGTTGTCTGAATACTTTCCAAAGGCACTGTATAACTAAGAATAAAGTGGCAGATAATAAACAGTAGGAGCAGCGTATGAGATGAGTCAAAAGAGTTACTGCAAAAAGGGTCAATGTAGATAGTCCGGGTAGATATTGGTTAACTATTTAACTAACTCTATAGCAGTTTTATGGCTTCATGTCTTTGACAATTTGTATGGCCTTTGACACTGCCTGATATAGAGGTCTTGGATGGCATTGAGCTAGGCCCCAACTCCACTACAGCCCTGTCGATGGTCCTTCATTTCCTGTAGTCCACTATCAGCTCCTTTGTCTTGCTGATGTTGAGGGAGAGATTGTTGTCCTGGCATCTCTATAGGCTGTCTCATCGTTGTTGGTGATCAGGCCAACCACCGTTGTGTCATCAGCAAACTTATTAATGATGGTGTTGGAGTTGTGCGTGGCCACACAGTCGTGGGTGAACAGGAAGTACAGGATGGAACTAAGTACGCACCCCTGAGGGGCCACCTTGTTGAGGGCCAGCATGGCGGATGTGTTGTTGCCTACCCTTACCACCTGAGGTCTTACTCACATCGGCTATTTATAGCGAGATCATCCGGAACAGCTGGTGATCTCATGCAGGTTCAGTGTTGCTTGCCGCGAAGCGAGCAGTGAAGGAATTTAGCTCGTCTGGTGCCACTGAGCAGCTCACGGCTGGGTTTCTCTTTGTAATCCATGATAGTTTGCAAGCCCTGTCACATATGAATAGCGTCAGAGCCGGTGGGATTCGATCTTAGTCCTGTATTGACTTTTGATACTGCAGTGAGACTGTGAGAGCTTAACACAACACACAATGAAACACAACACACTAACCCTGCCCCAACACACACTCATTGAAACACAACACACTAACCCTAAGACAACACACTCATAGCAGGTGTAGGTGGGGAAACTTAAAAAACATCTAGAATTGAAGAGCATGGCTATTAGCCTACCTCTGTACCCTACCACCCAACACGCACACACACATGCACACACACACACACACACACACACACACACACACACACACACACACACACACACACACACACACACACACACACCCACGGTACACATGTGCGTGAGTGTGCTCACGAGTCATACTGTCGGCCTCTAGTGGTGAATCCATGCGTGTGTGTGCGTGTTTGTGTGATGTGTGTGTTGCTTCGTTCACGCTGTGAACCTGAGAGAGAGAGGACGTCACTGAGTCTGGAAGTGATTCCACTGAGCTGTCATGCAATTGGCTACGATCCAACAGACCAGAGTCAACATGGCCATCACACACACTGACGATGAGGTAATAACCCCAGAGTTCAACACTCACCAAATTTACAAACGATCCCTTCATCTCACTAACGCTCCCTCTCTCAATCCCTCCATCTCACTACCTCTCCCTCTCTCAATCCCTCCATCTCACTACCTCTCCCTCTCTCAATCCCTGCATTTCTTTACCTCTCATCTCAATCCCTCCATCTAAGTACCTCTCCTTCTCTCAATCCCTCCATCTCACTACCTCTCCTCTCAATCCCTCCATCTCTACCTCTCCTTTCAATCCCTCCATCTCTTTACCTCTCCTCTCAGTCCCTCCATCTCTCTATCTCTCCTCTCAATCCCTCCATCTCTCTACCTCTCCTCTCAATCACTCCATCTCACTACATCTCCCTCTCTCAATTCCTCGATCTCTCTACCTCTCCTCTCAATCCATCCATCTCTCTACCTCTCCTCCTCTCCATCCCTCCATCTCTAATCCTGTCCGTCCCTCCATCTCACAACCTATTTGTCCCTCCATCTCTCCTCCTATCCGTCCCTCCATCTCACCACCTATTTGTCCCTCTATGTCTCTACCTCTCCGTCCCTCCATCTCTCCTCCTATCCGTCCATCCATCTCACCACCTATAAATCGATCCATATCTCTATCTATCAGTCCCTCCATCTCTCTATCTCTCCTCCTATCCGTCCCTCCATCTCTCCTCCTATCCGAAAATCCATATCTCTGCCTCTCCTCCTATCCGTCCCTCCATCTCTCTACCTCTCCTCCTATCAGTCCCTCTATCTCTCTGCCTCTCCTCCTCTCCGTCCCTCCATCTCTCTGCCTCTCCTCCCATCCATCCGTCCATCTATCTCTTTACTTATCAGTCCCGCCATCTCTCTACCAATCAGTCCCTCCATCTCTCTGCCTCTCCTCCTATCCGTCCCTTCATCTCTCTACCTCTCCTCCAATCCGTCAATCCATCTCTCTGCCTCTCCTCCTATCAGTCCCTCCATCTCTCTGCCTCTCCTCCTATCCGTCCCTCCATCTCTCTGCCTCTCCTCCTATCCGTCCCTCCATCTCACCACCTATTTGTCCCTCTATGTCTCTATCTCTCCGTCCCTCCATCTCACCACCTATTTGTCCATCCATCTCTCCTGCTATCCGTCCATCCATCTCTCCTCCTATCCGTCCATCCATCTCACCACCTATTTGACCCTCCATCTCTCTACCTCTCCGTCCATCCATCTCTCTACCTCTCCCACAATCCGTCCCTCCATCTCTCTACCTCTCCCCCAATCCGTCCCTCCATCTCTCTACCTCTCCCCCAATCCGTCCCACCATCTCTCCTCCTATCCGAACCTCCATCTCTCTATCTCTCCTCCTATCCGTCCCTCCATCTCTCTACCTCTCCTCTAATCCGTCCCTCCATCTCTCTATCTCTCCTCCTATCTGTCCCTCCATCTTTCTACCTCTCCTCCAATCTGTCCCTCCATCTCTCTAAATCTCCTCCTCTCCGTCCCTCCATCTCTCTATCTCTCTTCCTTTCCGTCCCTCCATTTCTCTTTCTCTCCTCCTATCTGTCCCTCCACCTCTCTACCTCTCCTCCTATCAGTCCCTCCATTTATCTTTCTCTCCTCCTATCAGTCCCTCCATTTCTGTACCTTTCCTCCTATCCATCCCTCCATCTCTCCTCCTATCCGTACTTCCACCTCTCTTCCTCTCCTCCTATCAGTCCCTCCATTTCTCTTTCTCTCCTCCTATCTGTCCCTATATCTCTCCTCTTATTTGTACTTCCATCTCTCTATCTCTCTTCCTATCCGTCCCTCCATCTCTACCTATGAGGCCCTCCTTCTCTCTACCTCTCTACCTATGAGTCCCTCCTTCTCTCTACCTCTCTTCCTATCAGTCCCTCCATCTCTC
>NC_042969.1:42488860-42599303 GCF_901001165.1 Salmo trutta | reverse complement strand
GTTATTCCCATGGAGAGAAAGAGAGATACAGTTATTCACCCTGGAGAGAATGAGACACACAGTTATTCACCCTGGAGAGAGAGAGAGAGACTACTCTCTCTCTCTCTCTCTCTCTCTCTCTCTCTCTCTCTCTCTCTCTCTCTCTCTCTCTCCAGGGTGAATAACTTAGTCTCTCTCTCTCTCTCCAGGGTGAATAACTGTGTGTCTCATTCTCTCCAGGGTGAATAACTGTATCTCTCTTTCTCTCCAGGGTGAATAACTTTGTCTCTCTCTCTCTCCAGGGTGAATAACTGTGTCTTTCTCTCTCCATGGTGAATAACTGTGTCTTTCTCTCTCCATGGTGAATAACTGAGTCTCTCTCTCTCTCTCCAGGGTGAATAACTGTGTCTTTCTCTCTCCATGGTGAATAACTGAGTCTCTCTCTCTCTCTCCATGGTGAATAACTGTGTCTTTCTCTCTCCATGGTGAATAACTGAGTCTCTCTCTCTCTCTCCAGGGTGAATAACTGAGTCTCTCTCTCTCTCTTCATGGTGAATAACTGTGTCTCTCTCTCTCCAGGGTGAATAACTGTTTCTCTCTCTTTCTCTCTAGGTTGAATAACTGTGTCTCTCTCTCTCCAGGGTGAAAACTGAGTCACTCTCTCCAGGGTGAATAACTCTCTCTCTCTCTCTCTCTCTCCAGGGTGAATAACTGTGTCTCTTTCTCTCTCTACAGGGTGAACAACTGTGACTCTCTCTCTCCAGGGTGAAAAACTGTGTGTCTCTCTCTCTCCATGGTGAATAACTGTGTCTCTCTCTCTCCAGGGTGAATAACTGTGTCACTCTCTCCAGGGGAATAACTCTCTCTCTCTCTCTCTCTCCCGAGTGAATAACTGTGTCTCTCTCTCTCTCTCCAGGGTGAATAACTGTGTCTCTCTCTCTCTCTCCAGGGTGAATAACTGTGTCTCTCTCTCTCGCTCTCTCCAGGCTGAATAACTATGGCTCTCTCTCCAGGGTGAATAACTGTGTCTCTCTCTCCAGGGTGAATAACTGTGTCTCTATCTCTCTAGGGTGAATAACTCTGTCTCTCTCTCCAGGGTGAATAACTGTGTCTCTCTCACTCTCTCCATGGTGAATAACTGTCTCTCTCTCTCTCTCCACTGTGAATAACTGTGTCTCGCTCTCTCCAAGGTGAATAACTGTGTAGCTCTCTCTCTCTCTCTCTCTCTCTCTCTCCAGTGTAAATAACTGTCTCTCTCTCTCTCTCTCTCTCTCTCCACTGTGAATAACTGTGTCTCTCTCTCTCCAGGGTGAATAACTGTGTCTCTCTCTCTCTAGGTTAAATAACTGTGTCTCTCTCTCTCCAGGATGAATAACTGTGTCTTTCTGTTTTGCTCTCTCCAGGGTGAATAACTGTGTCTCTCTCTCCAGGGTGAATAACTGTGTCTCTCTCTCTCCAGGGTGAATAACTGTCTCTCTCTCCAGGGTGAAGAACTGTGTCTTTCTCTCTCTCTCCCTCCAGGGTGAACAACTGTGTCTCTCGCTCTCTCCAGGGTGAATAACTGTGTCTCTCTCTCTCTCTCCAGGGTGAATAACCGAGTCTCTCTTTCTCCAGGGTGAATAACTGTGTCTTTCTCTCCAGGGTGAATAACTGTCTGTCTCTCTCTCTCTCCAGGGTGAATAACTGTGTCTCACTCTCTCCAGGGTGAATAACTGTGTATCTCTCTCCAGGGTGAATAACTGTGTCTCTCTCTCTCTCTCCAGGGTGAATAACTGTCTCGCTCTCTCTTTCTCCAGGGAGCCTATTGACTGGTAGTCTACTGACTGGTAGTCTATTGACTGGTGGTCTATTGACTGGGAGCCTATTGACTGGGAGTCTATTGAAGTCTATTGACTGGGAGCCTATTGATGTCTATTGACTGGGAGCCTTTTGAAGTCTATTGACTGGTGGTCTATTGACTGGTGGTGTATTGACTGGTGGTGTATTGACTGGTAGTCTATTGACTGGTGGTCTATTGACTGGTAGTCTACTGACTGGGAGCCTATTGAAGTCTATTGACTGGTGGTCTATTGACTGGTGGTCTATTGACTGGGAGCCTATTGAAGTCTATTGACTGAGGGTATCTCTCCAGGAACAGGGTAGGAGTTAAAACCTACAGGAGGGTTTCTCTCCAGGAACAGGGTTGGAGTTAAAACCTACAGTAGGGTATCTCTCCAGGAACAGGGTTGGAGTTAAAACCTACAGGAGGGTCTCTCTCCAAGAACAGAGTTGGAGTTAAAACCTACAGGAGGGTGGCTTTCCAGGAACAGGGTTGGGGAGCCCTGCCCTAGACCGGTGGTTTCCAACTTCTGGAATACCCCCACCCCCAGCACACATCTGTATTGTAGACCTGGACAAACACACCTGACTCAACTTGTCAACTAACCATCAGGCCCTCAATGAGTTGGATCAGGTGAGTTTGTCTGGGGCTACAATACAGATGTGTGTTTCTGGAGGAACTGGGGTTGGTAACCTGCCCTAGACAAGCACTTTGTGAGAAATGTTGTTGTAAAGGGCTGTGTTAACTAAGTTGTATTGTTTGATGCGTGTTTCCAAGGAGACGGCCACTACTTCCCCCTGAAGAGCCAGAGTGAGTCCTCGTCCTCTCTGTTAGCCAATGAGGAGAAATGGGAGGAGGAAGAGGAGGAGTCAGAGGACGACAACATGGGTAAGGAGGCCACAGATTCTTAGATTCAAGATTATGTGACGTGTTGGTGGGTCCTTGTTTACTACTGAAAAGTCTTCCTCGGTTGAAAGTGGTTCAAAAACCTCTACTATTGCTTCTCTACAGCCATCTGGTGGACAGACATGGTATAGCAGGACTAAATGTGGACAGACAATGGCATAGCAGGACTAAATGTGGACAGACATGGCATAGCAAGACAAAATGTGGACAGACATGGGATAGCAGGACTAAATGTGGACAGACATGGTATAGCAGGACTAAATGTGGACAGACATTGGTATAGCAGGACTAAATGTGGACAGACATGGAATAGCAGGACTAAATGTGGACAGACAAGGTATAACAAGACTAAATGTGGACAGACATGGTATAGCAGGACTAAATGTGGACAGACATGGTATAGCAGGACTACATGTGGACAGACATGGTATAGCAGGACTAAATGTGGACAGACATGGTATAGCAGGACTAAATGTGGACAGACATTGGTATAGCAGGACTAAATGTGGACAGACATGGTATAGCAGGACTAAATGCGGACAGACATGGTATAGCAGGACTAAATTGGGACAGACATTGGTATAGCAGGACTAAATGTGGACAGACATTGGTATAACAGGACTAAATGTGATTGACAGTTGTTTTTTTCTGGAAAAATATTATAGTCTGTCTGGGGGAAGCTACACTGAACAAAATTATAAACACAACATGTAAAGTGTTGGTCACATGTTTCATGAGATGAAATAAAAGATACCAGAAATGTTCCATACGCACAAAAAATGTCTCTCAAATTTGTTTACATCCCTGTTCGTGAGCATTTCTCCTTTGCCAAGATAATCCATCCACCTGACAGGTGTGGCATATCAAGAAGCTGATTAAACAGCATGATCATTACACAGGTACACCTTGTGCTGGGGACAACAAAAGGCCACTCACTTTGCACACAACACAATTGGCATGCTGACTGCAGGAATGTCCACCAGAGCTGTTGCCATAAGCTGCCTTCAACGTCTTTTTAGATAATTTGTCAGTACATCCAACCGGCTTCACAACCGCAGGCCACGTGTAACCACGCCAGCCCAGGACCTCCACATCCAGCTTCTTCACCTGAGGGATCGTCTGAGACCAGCCAATCGGACAGCTGAGGAAACTGTGGGTTTTGCACAAACTGTCAGAAACCGTTGCAGGGAAGCTCATCTGCACACTCGTTGTCCTCACCAGGGTCTTGACCTGACTGCAGTTCGGCGTCATAACCGACTTCAGTGGGTAAATGCTCACCTTTAATGGCCACTAGAGTAGTGTGTTCTTCATGGATGAATTCCGGTTTCAACTGTACCGGGCAGATGGCAGACAGCGTGTATGGCGTCGTGTGGGTGAGTGGTTTGCTGATATCAACATTGTGAACAGAAGTTATGGTATGGGCTGTCACGACTGTTTGAAGGAGCGGACCAAGGTGCAGCGTTTGTGTAGTTCCACATATTTTATTTAATCCGTGAAACGTAATAACAAAATAAACTTAAAGGCAAAACAACAAACCGTGACGCAGGAGATGTAGATGTCGATTAAGGCTACATGATTGTTTTAAGAGAAAGACCATGTCTAGCACTGTTGTACATACTACCTCAATTGGGCCGACCAACCAGTGCTCCCGCACATTGGCTAACCGGGCTATCTGCACTGTGTCCCACCACCCGCCAACCCTTCTTTTACACTACTGCTACTCTCTGTTCATCATATATGCATAGTCACTTTAACCATATCTACATGTACATACTACCTCAATCAGCCTGACTAACAGGTGTCTGTATGTAGCCTTGCTACTCTTATTTTCAAATGTCTTTTTACTGTTGTTTTATTTCTTTACTTACCTACACACACACACACACCTTTTTTTCGCACTATTGGTTAGAGCCTGTAAGTAAGCATTTCACCTGTTGTATTCGGCGCACATGACAAATAAACTTTGATTTGATTTGTTTAACCTGTCCTTGTGCTTGTCTCTACCCCCTCCAGGTATCCCCCATCTTCCCCATTATCCCCTGGGTATTTATACCTGTGTTCTCTGTTTGTCTGTGGCCAGTTCGTCTTGTTTGTCAAGTCAACCAGCATTTTGTCTCAGCTCCTGTTTTTTCCCAGTCTCTCTTTTTCTCGCCCTCCTAGTTTTGGCCCTTGCCTGTCCTGACTCTGAACCCGCCTGCCTGACCACTCTGCCTGCCCCTGAGTCTGCCTGCCGTCCTGTACCTTTGCCTCTACTCTGGATTATCGACCCCTGCCTGCCTTGACCTGTTCGTTTGCCTGCCCCTGTTGCCGTAAAAAAACATTGTTACTTCAACACAGTCTGGAGTTGGGTCTCACCTGAAACCTAATAGCTATCCAGTTGAGTTATCTAGCTTGTTAACTTGTTAGTTTGTTAGCTATCAAGCCTTTTAACTATCCAGTTGAGCTATCAAGCTTGTTAGCTATCCAGTTATCTTCTTGGGGTGGAATGAGACAGGAGGAAAGTAGGGTGTAGGGGTCCGTACCTGTAGGACAAGGTTTCCATTTTAATTTACAGGATATTTGATAAATGTACAGGACCCATATGCAACGGGTGCTTAACATGATTAGGGCGTCCACATACAGTGCACAGAATGACAGAAATCACATTTGCATTATGGTAATTCATATTAACAGAATATGCAAGTCGATGATGCAACTATGTGGTGTCCTTCTTACTGAATTCTGACGTGCACTTTGAAGATGTTAGAATACCTGTCCACATTTACTTTCCCCCAAACAACAAGACAAATAACGAACAGCAAAATCACTAGCCTATGTCAATCCACTACAGTAGAAAAGTTTAGGCTACCTTTTCTATAGTTCAGCTTGTTGAGGAGGAAATAGCCTATTCTAAACAGACTCTGGGACAGTTGTGGGACAATAGATCCCAAATTCATCCAACCAGTAGGTCGATAGATCCCAAATTCATTCAACCAGTAGGCCGATAGATCCCAAATTCATCCAACCAGTAGGACGATAGATCCCAAATTCATCCAACCAGTAGGACGATAGATCCCAAATTCATCCAACCAGTAGGACGATAGATCCCAAATTCATCCAACCAGTAGGCCTGCAATGAATCTGATGCAAAATATCAGCACGTTTATCATATTGATCAACTATTATTTCTTCACATTATAAGTGCAGTAAGGCTTACAAGGCTACGCGCAAATCTTTGTTCCACAATGCACATAGTGGGAACACTGTTGCCAAAAGGCCACTGCACATGCGGACGGTTTCATGTGACAGACTTGAGTTAGAAAGAGATATTTAATAGGCTACTTTGAAGCAAGGCAAGATATGCATCGTAATATGTATTAAGACATTCAGGTTTCAAATAAGTATTTGTTTTCAAAATGCATACTACCTCCAACGTATTGCAAAGTGTTTAATGAAGCCTGCCTTCCGTTGCCGTTTGATGCCGCGTTCAAGACAACTGGGAAATGGGGAAAAACGAGCTCCGACTGGGAAAAATCGCTTTGAACGGTCATCCAACTCGGAATTCCAACACTGGAACTCAGGCCTCTTTCTAGAGCTCCGACTTTTCCGACTTCCGAGATCACTGAAGATCACTGACGTAATTTGACCATAAAACCAAATACTTTTAGACTTTTACTCAAGTAGTATTTTACTGAGTGACTTGAGTAACTTTTGACTTGAGTAATTTTACTGAGTTACTTGAGTAACTTTCCATTAACTTATCAATACTTTTACTGAAGTATGTTTAGAAATCTTATCAATCACAAGAGTAAAACCTAAATTCCAAGCTAAACAATTAAATAAACGTTATGTTATTTAACTAGGTATATAATGGCCAAATGTTGCGAAATAGCCACATAGATAGCTATTATGATTTTATTGCTTTAAAAAAAAGGAATGAATGGCGAACGGGGCAAAGTTCGTTCTAATCGGAAATAATGTAAGCAAAGATTTTAATAACAAAGAGACCCCAGCCAGTCGTTTCAAATGGGAACAAATGAGTCATAGTGGGCAGAACAAGCACGATGTGCGTATTTCCGTTAGGGAACGTCTACTCTGTGAAGTGCTGGTGTCCAATAACTAAATGTCTTTTCACTCCTTCTAAACAACACCATTTTTTTACATTTTTTTAAAACATTTTGCAAAGAGTAAAGTCTACAAAACGTAGTCCACTCTGTTCGTAATATATTCTAGTTTTGGGAACAGAACGTTTCATTAACATCAAATGTATCATCGATGAGAACATTTGCAGAATTTCGACCCAAGTCCATCTCGGTCCAGCGTCTCCCAATACCTGCAACTGGGCGTCCTTTTTAAAAAATATATTTTTTATTTTTTATTACCAATGTACAAATGTCTGTATACATACAATAAGTACATAAATAGACAATGATAACATATGCTAGGGGGTACAACAAATTACAGATTATACAAAGACCTTAAAAGAAACACACATATATTGATTGTTTTAACAGCTTTCCGATTAGAAGAATGTAGAATGGTCTTAATGTACTGTTTAAATTCATTCTAGAAAACACGGAAGAGTGTTTAAAAACACTGTCACTGTGGTGATATAAAACTGTCAAGTTGCCATGATCCTGGATATTCTGGCACACTCTATAAGTTGTAAAAAAAAAATCCACAATTAGCACTGTCTCAATTTGTTCCCGACACCATGAGCACTGTCTCAATTTGGTCCCGACACCATGAGCACTGTCTCAATTTGTTCCCGACACCATGAACACTGTCTCAATTTGGTCACGACACCATGAGCACTGTCTCAATTTGGTCCCGACTCCATGAGCACTGTCTCAATTTGGTCCCGACTCCATGAGCACTGTCTCAATTTGTTCCCGACACCATGAGCACTGTCTCAATTTGTTCCCGACACCATGAGCACTGTCTCAATTTGTTCCCGACACCATGAGCACTGTCTCAATTTGGTCCCGACACCATGAGCACTGTCTCAATTTGGTCCCGACACCATGAGCACTGTCTCAATTTGGTCCCGACACCATGAGCACTGTCTCAATTTGGTCCCGACACCATGAGCACTGTCTCAATTTTTTCCCTACACCATGAGCACTGTCTCAATTTGTTCCCGACACCATGAGCACTGTCTCAATTTGTTCCCGACACCATGAGCACTGTCTCAATTTGGTCCCGACACCATGAGCACTGTCTCAATTTGGTCCCGACACCATGAGCACTGTCTCAATTTGGTCCCGACACCATGAACACTGTCTCAATTTGGTCCCGACACCATGAGCACTGTCTCAATTTGGTCCCGACACCATGAGCACTGTCTCAATTTGGTCCCGACTCCATGAGCACTGTCTCAATTTGGTCCCGACTCCATGAGCACTGTCTCAATTTGGTCCTGACTCTCAGTCCCGTAAGTCATCTCAGTCCCGTAAGTCATTGGATGAAGACTTATGGTCTTCCCTGTGGCTCAGTTGGTAGAGCATGGTGTGTGCAACGCCAGGGTTGGGGGTTCGATTCCCACCGGGGGCCAATACAATTGTTTTCTTTTTTTTAAATGCATGAAATGAAGTGTATGCATTCACTACTGTAAGTCACTCTGGATAAGAGCGTCTGCTAAATGACTAAAATGTAATGTAAAATGAAGACGTCTTCTGGATGGGGAGTTTTGTTAAAATGCCTGACGCTCGGTTTGAACATTAACGTGTCTCGCTTGTGGTACGGTTATGGAAACATAAGGGTGCTTATCTTTCATATCAGCCAGAAATCATAAAAAAAGGTTAAATCAATACACTCCATGTTAGGGTTCCCACACGGACATATCTCCATGTTACAGCACTTATTTACGGAAGATGAGGAGACCACCTGTGCCAATTAGCTATCTAGCGTGCTCTGAACACCCGTGTGTAAACGTAATTTGGGAAGCGTAGCAGAAGTGTCGCTGCGTCGGATGGAGTCACCCATAGCTGTATGTATCTGTGCTAAACTGCTACAGTAACTTTCTCACTGTCATGATTCACAATTCATTCAGGATTATCCGTATTTAGAAAGTCTATTCTTATACTACATTATTTACCATTTCTATTGGGCACAAAATAATCTGAAACTCAATCCAAACAAATAGCAAATACATCCAACAAATTTGTTGTCACAAACTTGATGTGGTTATTGTGTGCTATGAATATGGGATAACACACTTTTTACTACTTTAATACACAAGTGAATTTGTCCCAATACTTTTGGTCCTCCTAAAATGGGGGGGACTATGTACATGTACTACTATTGTACTGTGTACAAAAATGCTGTAATTTGCAAACAGTTCACCCGATATGGATGAAAATACCCTCAAATTAAAGCTGACAGTCTGACCTGTAACCTCATAGTCACTGTATCCTTTAAAATCCGAAGTGATGGAATACAGCGCCAAAACAACAACACGTGTCACTGTACCAATACTGTTGGAGCTCACTGTATAGTACCTAACATCCTATTTGGACCAAATTTATTTTCTAACAATGAGTAAGAAATGATGAATACCAAACAATGGTCAAAATCTACCCGCAGACCCCCCCCAGTACAATCCCACCCAAACAATCACAATCAGTACACAGTATCAGTTCTCTGTCGAACAAGTAGCATGGAGCTGCTGCTCAGTCTTCATCCTATAATGTACTCAGTCAATTCGGTGATGGGTTTTCCCCTCTTCAGGGACATTACTAATTGAAGTTGGTAGGTTTATGGCCCATCCTACATCCTGATATTACCAGGTTATTACCACTAAATGGTGCTCTGTACTGGTTGGTATTACCAGGTTATTACCACTAAATGGTGCTCTATACTGGTTGATATTACCAGGTTGTCATGACGTTGGCCTGTGGGTAAGGTTTATGACCCCCCCATAAATACCTTCTCCCTTCCCCTCTCTCTCTGACCCTACTGAAGGACTGGAATAGCCTGTGTTAAATATAGAGAGTCTGGGAACATCAAACAAATGGGGAAAGGAACCATCTTTTGTTAATAAAACCAGTTGGAAATATGCTTGATAACGTAATGAGTATGTATGTCACTTCATTGTTATCTGAGACATTATGATTGATGGCAGGACAACATAAACTGTACCGGAGAAAGTATACACCCTCTAGTTATCAGAGTCACATGGAATTGTTATGCAATTGAAATGTTTGATATTGAAATTGTTTGTTAGGAGATTAAATGTAATTTTAGCTTCCAAATGAGAGAATTGGGTTTTCATAGGGAAAGTGCCCTGCCGATCAGTGGCCAACCCTGTGAAGAGACATGGGGTTATAAACGATGAAACCCCTCCTTTCCCCTCTCCACTATATAAGTCTTTGACGAAAAGACATTCCGGTTCCAGTACGAGAGGTCTGCAGCCTCGACGTTATAAGGACAGACATGTTAACTAAACCATATCAAGGACAGAACTAAGCCAACCTCGGCGTGAGCTTTGATGGCGACTGGTATGAACTTTGAGCTTATTCACTACAGAAGTGATACTTCCTAGCCGTTGAGTTAGCCGCTGCTAACGTGGGCTAGGAAAGGACGGACGACGGATCCAGTCTAACAACCAGACGAAGATACCACCACCATTGACATTCTTCCACTACACAACAGGAAGATCTGTTGGCCAACCACGGCCAGCATCTACGACCAATCTACCGAAGCGCAGCTCAGAGTAAATATTTATTGCATTTTCCTTTTCCAAATGGGCGGTAATTTAGAATGCATAAGATAATGTATTTACGATAGCATAGCTGCTGTTTCTGTGTTCCTAAATCTTCCCGCTCTTCCATTCAAGCCCAACCCCCTTCCTTTGTGTAACCAGCCATGATACAGGCTCAGTCCACCAGGACGTTTTCTGTATGACATCATATGAATTCTGTGTATTTGTAATTCTGTGTGATTAGTTAGGTATTTAGTAAATAAATAATTAAACCCAATTTTGTATTGCTGATTCAACTTGTTAGCCAGGGTTCGTGAAGATAACCAAGAATTTATAACTTTCATGATGAGATTGAAAATAAGATAAGATTGACTGCTATCGATGTAAAATATTACTAAGTATTTTAAGAGTTTATTCAGAAGATAACAGCTCTATAAACGTTCTTCTGTGGTGCCCCGACTTTCTAGTTAATTACATTTACATGATTAGCTTAATCAGGTAATATTAATTACGGAGAAATAATTTTATAAATTAGCATGTCATATCACTTAATCCGGCATAGCCAAAGACACGACAAGGTTATTACCACTAAATGGTGCTCTGTACTGGTTGGTATTACCAGGTTATTACCACTAAATGGTGCTCTATGCTGGTTGGTATTACTAGGTTATTACCACTAAATGGTGCTCTATACTGGTTGATATTACCAGGTTATTACCACTAAATGGTGCTCTATACTGGTTGATATTACCAGGTTATTACCACTAAATGGTGCTCTATACTGGTTGGTATTACCAGGTTATTACCACTAAATGGTGCTCTATACTGGTTGATATTGCCACTAGTTAGTGTAATTCCTGCTATTAGGTGAAAATAGTTTGAAGACTCCACCCCCCTCAATGCTAAAAGAATTGTTCACCGAAATTACAAAATTACATTGGTTTCCTTACCCTGTTAGCAGTCTATTGACAAGGGACCTATATTAGCATTTTCATGCTTCATGTTCAAATCATCCCAAAGTATCTACAAATTGGTATTTGGTATTATATTAGGATCCTCATTAGCTGTTGCAAAGCAGCAGCTACTCTTCCTGGGGTCCACATGAAACATGACATAATACAGAATGATATAATACAGAACATTAATAGACAAGAACAGCTCAAGGACAGAACTACATACATTTTATTTTAAAGGCACACGTAGCCTACATATCAATGCATACACACAAACTATCTAGGTCAAACATTGATTGTGTTACTTGTACACTTTTCAAACCAATATGTTTTCCTGCCAACTTTTTGGAGACATTTCTTTATATATGAAAGGTATTGCCGACAACAAAGCCTCTACTTTTATTTCCGCCA
Source organism: Salmo trutta (assembly GCF_901001165.1). Lineage (NCBI taxonomy): Eukaryota > Metazoa > Chordata > Actinopteri > Salmoniformes > Salmonidae > Salmo > Salmo trutta. Next base: position 42,587,554 of record NC_042969.1, on the reverse strand, counting down.
ACCGACCTAGTCATGATTGCAGTAAAGTTCTGTCTACTGCTTAGTATGAAATGTAACTGTAATTGCATTGGCATGCTCTACACCAGGCACATTCAAATCTGACTCAACCAGCAGGCTCTGGATCTTGTATTCTCTTCTACCTCATAATTAATTATGCCTACCTGGTGTCCCAGGTCTAAATCAGTATCTGATTCGAGGGGAATCACCTACCTGGTGTCCCAGGTCTAAATCAGTCCCTGATTTGAGCGGAATCACCCACCTGGTGTCCCAGGTCTAAATCAGTCCCTGATTTGAGCGGAATGACCCACCTGGTGTCCCAGATCTAAATCAGTCCCTGATTCGAGGGGAATCACCTAGCTGGTGTCCCAGGTGTAAATCAGTCCCTGATTTGAGCGGAACAATGGAAAAACTGCAGTGGAATTGGCTTTGAGGTCCAGAGTTGAGTTAGTGATCCCTACACTCTTAAGGTCTTGACGGTTACAAGGCAGCGCCCGTAACTACTATCATCTTGTCAGTTCTAAACTTAGCTAGGCATGTCATTTCACCCATTTTTTGCTTTGCCCACCACATTAACTTTTTTTTTAACCCCAACTAGATGGATTCATAAAGAATTACTTTGGGAATAAATAAAACTGAATTGAAAAAAAATACTGGAATAGAGGCTAATGCAATTGAAGGCATTAAATTGTTGCTTACTGAAACGCCCAAAGTCCTCCATTTTGTTATAATCCATTTGAGGCAATAGCCTGCCAGCGTGGGGCCAACTGTTTCACCACTGTTTCGCTTTGAGACAAGCGTCTTAGAAATCTGACATATTGTATTTATTATCTTCACTGAATCTCCATTTGGATACTGATTGGGTTGTAGGAAATGTTAGCTATGCTGAGGCGAGTGCTGCTCATGACCGTCTTGTCTAGTTGGCTTGTTTATAATCACCGATCAGAACATTTAGACAGCATGTTTATATAGTTTAACGAGATGATGTATTTTGCTGTTCACTCCCTGTCGCTTAGTAACCTACCTCGTACCAAAAGCCTGTGTCTTAATCAATGTGATTATGTTTTACTGAATCTCTGTTTGTATATTTGGATAATTCCCTGAATGAGAAAATCGACTAAGGGGAGGTGTTATAGCTCTATTCGTTTGCCCATCTGTCACTGATAAACATTTAGCGTGCTATAATGTAGCCTAAATCAAGTCACTGATCTGTCACTGATCTGTCACTGATTTAAAAATACATATTTTTTTATGACAGCGGTTCCACACATTGTCGTAATAAAAGTTGTGTGGGAAAAATAATAAAAAATGAAAAGCTGAATTGTTTTGAGTCAATCAGTATCAACCCCTTTATTATGGCAAGCCTACATAAGTTCAGGAGTTAACATTTGCTTAACAAGTCACATAAGTTGCATGGACTCACTCCGTGTGCAATAATAGAGTTTTACATAATTTTTGATTGACTACCTCATCGCAAAGGGCATCGATGGGTATAAATAAAATAAAAAGTAGACATTGAATATCTCTTTGAGCCTGAAGTTAATTAATTACGCTTTGGATGGTGTATCAAAACGCCCAGTCACTACAAAGATACAGGTGTCTGTCCTTAGTTAGTTGCCGGAGAGGAAGGAAATCGCTCAGGGATTTCACCATGAGATCAATGGTGACTTTAAAACAGTTAGTTTGCTGTGATAGGAGAAAATTGTGGATGGATCAGTTACTCCACAATTCTAACCAAATTGACAGTGAAAAGAAGGAAGCCAGTACAGAATAAAAATATTCCAAAACATGCATCCTGTTTATATCAAGGCACTAAAATAATTCAGCAAAAAATGTGGCAAAGCAATTTTCTTTTTTTTTCCCTTTTCCCCCCCAATTTCATGGTATCCAATTGGTAGTTACCGTCTTGTATCATCGCTGCTACTGCCGTACGGACTCGGGAGAGGCGAAGGTCGACAGCCATGCGTCCTCCGAAACACAACCCAACCAAGCCGCACTGCTTCTTGACACAATGCACATCCAACCCGGAAGCCAGCCGCACCAATGTGTCGGAGGAAACACCTGGCGACCTGGTCAGCATGCACTGCGCCCAGCCCGCCACAGGAGTCGCTAGTGCGCGATGAGGCAAGGACATCCCTGCTGGCCAAACCCTCCCTAACCCGGATGACGCTGGGCCAATTGTGCACCGCCCCACCGGCTTCCCGGTCGCGGCCGGCTGCAACGGCTGCAACGATGACATAATCTCAGACCGAAAATATGAAGTCAGCAGGAGAGGTTACCCCGGACATAAAGGTGGAGGAGCGCGTCCAGGAGAATGCGGAGAAGCTTCACCATCTATGCGCCGCCATGGATCACATTGTCCAGAATATGGACCGCTGTTATGTTTGAGATAAATCCAATACCACACGTTACTGATTACCACTCTCCATATTTTCTGGCATAATGAAATGGCGCTAAGCACACACAAAATCCTACAGGAAATCCTGGTTCAGTCTGCTTTCCACCAGACACTGGGAGATGAATTCACCTTTCAGCAGGACAATAACCTAAAACACAAGGTCAAATCTGCACTATAGTGTTAACCAAGAAGACCGTGAATGTTTCTGAGTGGCCAAGTTTATAGTTTTGACTTAAATGTAAATGGTTGCCTAGCAATGATCAACAACCAGTTTAATAGATAAGAATTAGGGGGTGTTCAAGCAACGTCAGCACAATAACTGTTAGTTGGGAGCTTCATGAAATTAGTTTCCATGGCCGAGAAGCTGCACACAAGCCTGAGATCACCAAGCGTCAGCTGGAGTGGTGTAAATCTCACCGCAATTGGACTCTGGAGCAGTGGAAATGGGTTCTCTCTGGAGTGATGAATCACATTTCACCATCTGGCAGTCAGACAGACGAGTCTGGGTTTGGTGAAGGGAAATCTCAAAGCTACATCATACAATGACATTGTAGATGATTCTGTGCTTCCAAATTTGTGGCAACAGTTTGGGGAATGACAATGCCCCTGTGCACAAAGTGAGGGCCATACTGAAATGGTTTGTCATTTGGTGTTGAAGAACTTGACTGGCCTGTACAGAGCCCTGACCTTAACCCCATCGAACACCTTAGGGATGAGTTGGAATGACGAACGCGAGCCAGGCCTAATCGCCCAACATCAGTGCCCAACCTCACTTATCACTTATGTTCTTGTGGCTGAGTGGAAGCAAATCCCAACATCTAATGGAAAGCCTTCCCAGAAGAGTGGAGGCTGTTACAGCAGCAAAGGGAGTCCAACTCCATATTAATGCCCATGATTTAGGAATGAGATGTTGGACGAGCAGGTGTCCACATACGGTTGGTCATGTAGTGTATCTTCCTAATGTTAGATAATAGCAGGTGTCTACATACTTTTGGTAATGTTGTGTACTTCCTCGTGATATACTAATGCCAGGTACGCTGTTAACATTTAATTGAGAAGGTTTTGGGGAAAGTATTTCTGGCAACCCACTGGAAGGTTATCACATCAGTTGGCTTCACATGGAGTTATAGACATAAGCCTACGTGTGCACCACACAGACAGACACAGCCAATATTGCTGGAAATTAATTGGCAGATATTGTGTTATGTTTGGCTTTTCAAGCCAATACTGGCTAACCAGGGGTGGGGTAATGTTACGTAGATTAGATAGTAGCTGGGAGTCTGTCTGATAGGCTTTCTTGTGCGATTTCTTAACCTGTTGGGGATAGGGGGCAGTATTTGCACCGCCTGATAAAAAACGTACCCGATTTAATCTGGTTACTACTCCTGCCCAGTAACTAGAATATGCATATAATTGATTTGGATAGAAACCACCCTAAAGTTTCTAAAACTGTTTGAATGGTGTCTGCGAGTATAACAGAACTCATTTGGCAGGCCAAAACCTGAGAAGATTCCAAGCAGGCAGCGCTCTCTGACTATATCTTGGCCTTCTTGATCATCTCTAACCAAAACAGGGGATCTCTGGCATAACGTGACATTTTCTAATGCTCCCATAGGCTCTCAGAAGGCGCCAGAACGATGAATGGTGGCTTTGCAGGCCATGGCTGAAAAACATTAGCGCATTTGGATAATGGTCGATCAGAGGACAATGAGACTGGAGGCGCGTGCACGAGCTGACACCATGTTTACTTTCTCTCTCTTTGAACGAAAACAACGACTCCCGGTCGGAATATTATCGCTTTTTTTACGAGAAAAATAGCATAAAAATTGATTTTAAACAGCGTTTGACATGCTTCGAAGTACGGTAATGGAATATTTTGAAATGTTTTGTCACGAAATGCGCCGGCGCGTCACCCTTCGTTACCCTTCGGATAGTGTCTTGAACGCACGAACAAAACGCCGCTATTTGGATATAACTATGGATTATTTGGGACCAAACCAACATTTGTTATTGAAGTAGAAGTCCTGGGAGTGCATTCTGACGAAGAACAGCAAAGGTAATCCAATTTTTCTTATAGTAAATCTGAGTTTGGTGAGTACCACACTTGGTGGGTGTCAAAATAGCTAGCCTGTGATGACCGGGCTGACCGGGCTATCTACTCAGAATATTGCAAAATGCGCTTTCACTGAAAAGCTGTTTTAAAATCGGACACCGCGATTGCATAAAGGAGTTCTGTATCTATAATTGTTATGCTTTTTGTGAACATTTATCGTGAGTAATTTAGTAAATTCACCGGAAGTGTTCGGTGGGAATGCTAGTCACATGCTAATGTAAAAAGCTGTTTTTTGATATAAATATGAACTTGATTGAACAAAACATGCATGTATTGTATAACATAATGTCCTAGGAGTGTCATCTGATGAAGATCATCAAAGGTTAGTGCTGCATTTAGCTGTGGTTTGGGTTTATGTGACATTATATGCTAGCTTGAAAAATGGGTGTCTGATTATTTCTGGCTGGGTACTCTGCTGACATAATCTAATGTTTTGCTTTCGTTGTAAAGCCTTTTTGAAATCGGACAGTGTGGTTAGATTAACGAGAGTCTTGTCTTTAAAATGGTGTAAAATAGTCATATGTTTGAGAAATTGAAGTAATAACATTTCTAAGGTATTTGAATAACGCGCCACGGGATTCCACTGGCTGTTGAGTAGGTGGGACGCAAGCGTTTGAATTTGGCATACTGAAATTCAAGTACTGGAATACCTTGCAAATCTGACATTTTCTCAAGTTGGCACTTGAAAAGTACTTGACTTAAAATGAGAGCAGAACAGAAAATGATCATATGTTAAAATAAAAATTCTATAATTAAGAAAATGTTTTGGCCTTGCGAATTCCCAGGCATACTACACAATTGTATTTCCTCATGTGTTTGGCGCTCTGGTTGCCAGGCGACCCACATTGCCTCCCAGCCAGGCAGATACAGAACTGACTGATTAGGCCAGGCGAGATCGCTCATTCCGACCACACTGCCTCTCAGCCAGGCAGATTCAACCCTGCCTCTCAGGATATTGATGTTTATGAATGATTTTGCCAGACCCACCCGGGGGTGTAGTAGAGGGTTCTGCCAGACCCATCCGGGGATGTAGTAGAGGGTTCTGCCAGACCCATCCGGGGATGTAGTAGAGGGTTCTGCCAGACCCATCCGGGGATGTAGTAGAGGGTTCTGCCAGACCCATCCGGGGATGTAGTAGAGGGTTCTGCCAGACCCATCCGGGGGTGTAGTAGAGGGTTCTGCCAGACCCATCCGGGGGTGTAGTAGAGGGTTCTGCCAGACCCATCCGGGGATGTAGTAGAGGGTTCTGCCAGACCCATCCGGGGATGTAGTAGAGGGTTCTGCCAGACCCATCCGGGGATGTAGTAGAGGGTAAATGCCGCTTACACAATTCTTTAAAAAAAAAAATCTATATTTTTAGCGTTTACTCGCCTTTCTATATTGATAATTATCGTATACCCACTTGTTGTCCTAGCGTTGATCAATGTTCAGAACGCTAAATGTTATTGATCTGAGTTCTAATCGTGTCTAACTCTGATTGACCTACCTCTGTGAAAGAGTGGAATCATGAATGATTCAGGTATAATCTTTATGTTCACCTGCTCTCTCTGATTTACCTTGTTAGCAGCACATTCACTCACCACTCTGTCCAATGGGGAACTCCTCTCACAACATAGGCCGAGAGGGGAAACAAACTACCTCAACCCAGACCTACAGTAGGAAGTGGCAGAGACTCCTGTCAACAGACATCCCCCCCCCCCAAAAAAAACGTGACTCTGGAAGAATGAGTTTACAACCGGTAAATAGTCGCTGATATTTCAGTCAGATGTTTAGGTAGCTCAAGGGCTCTGGCTGTTAGCCAGGTAGCTAGTTATAACTAGCTGGCTAGAAGGAGGAAGTTAGAAGCTAATGTTGAACAGAGCCTGACCACAGCAAGAGAAGTTGACTGATATTAAGCTAGCTACCTAGCTATAATCAGAAGTTGGGTTACTATAAATTCTCATAACAAAATACATTTTCTTTACAGTGAGTAGTGAGATAGACAGTGGTGTTAGGCTGCGATGAAGGATGCAAAGGAGAGACACAGAGATGCATTGAAACAAGCAGGGAGAGAGGTTAGTAGTACAGTGCTTCCCAAACTTGGGGTCACTTAAAATTTAAATAGGGTCCCCTGAGAGAATCTTTAAATAGAAGGGCCTTATACGCTGTCAGAATTCACTTTTATGTCATTATGTGTTGGGACAGTCAACATCATGAGTCCTGACTTACCACTCATGTATGTCGTGTAACACGTAATATTGAGTAGAGGTTGTAAGGTAGTGATGAATAGTACATTAGTTGTTTTTTTCCAATGAGAATGTGGTGAAATACTGCCATCTGGTGGTGACTAGAACTAATTGCATAAGAGGAACTGTTACAAATTGATGGTCCTTGACAACAAATATTACTGCTTGAAAAAGTACTTAAAACTTCTTGCCGTTCCCCTAGGATAGGGGGCGCCACAGCGCATTTTGGAAAAAAATCGTTCCCATTTTCAACGGCCTACTAATCAAAGTCAGAAGCTAAGACATGCATATACTTATTTTATATGGATAGAAAACACCCTAAATTTTCTAAAACTGTTTGAATGGTGTCTGTGAGTATAGCAGAACTCGTATGGCAGTCAAAACCCCGAGACCGATTGAACCAGGAAGTGGAAATCTGAATTGTGGACTCGACTTCACAGCCTTCCCTATAAATCACAACGTAAAAAAAATGAAAATTGAGCACTTTCCAGTGCTTCCACTAGATGTCCCCAGTCTTTACAAAGTGTTTTGAGGGTTCTACGGTAGAAACTCAGTGAAAGAGACGATGTGGCAATTGGTCACAGTCGGAGGGCCATGAGCATTGTGACGTTGGCGGCCGTGTCTGCCCCCACCTTTGGAAGTTTTTTGAAACACAATGAAATCGTCCCACTTGAATCTGATTGGCTTTCTTGTTGAAACAGGCCCTGACGATTTCTTGATACAACGTTTGACATGTTTGAACGACCCTCACTTACCGTAAACAGTCATTTTGCGTTAGACAGCTGCCGCCCACGGATCAACATTTGATTACAGCCTTAGGACGCGCTAGCAAGAGGAAGCTAATGGAACATAAAGCATGGACTTTTTCGACCGAAAATACATTTGTCATGGACCTGGGACATCGGGATGTGATTTCTGATGAAGACAACTAAAGGTGAGGGATTATTGGCGATATTATACAATATAAGATGTTTCTGCTATTGTTCACAGGTGGCGCCGAGCTACGTTTTCGAGCTCAATTTCTGGGTATCGCATCCCATTTGATCTCAAAGTGTGATTACCCTGTAAAGTTAATTTAAAATCTGTTTTGACTGGTGTTTTCAAGAGATATTCATCTATAAATCTTAGATTGACAATATATATTAAAAAAATCGTTTTCGAATAGTAATTTATAAAATTGTAGCAGTGTTTCCCGGGACGCATTATATGGGAAAATAGTTAGTCAACCTCAGGTGCCGATGTAAAATGCTGTTTTTATATAGAAATATGACCTTTATTGAACAAAAGATTGCATGCTGTGTGTAACATGATGTCCTAGGTGTGTCATCTGATGAAGTTTGTAAAAGGTTAGTGCTGCATTTAGCTGTTTTTTTGGCTATATGTGATGCGTGTGCTTGGTTGGAAAATTCATATGATGCGATTTTTACAAAGTACTCCTCTAACATAATCTAATATTGTGCTTTTCCTGTAAAACCTTTTTGAAATCGGACAACGAGGGTCGATTCAAGAGAGGTGTATCTATAAAACGATATGAGACAGCCCTATATTTGAAAAAAAAAAAATATTGAATTTCGTTATGCTAATGTCGCTAGGAGTTTTCGCTGGAAAATGATCCCGCTAACGGGATGAGACATTCAAGAGGTTAACCTGTTAGGGTATAGGGGCAGTATTGAGAATTTTTTGAAAAAATATGTGCCCATTTTTAACTGCCTCCTACACCTACCCAGTAACTACAATATGCATATACTTATTATATATGGATAGAAAACACCCTAAAGTTTCAAAAACTGTTTGAATGGTGTCTGTGAGTATAACAGAACTCATTTGGCAGGCAAAACCCTGAGACAGATTCTGACAAGAAGTGGATACCTGATGTGTTGAATTGACTTTGAGCCTATGCCATTGAAAAACAAAGGGGGTGAGGAATATTCTGGCACTTCCTATTGCTTCCACAAGATGTCCCCAGCCTTTACAAAGTGTTTTGAGTGTTCTACAGTGAGATCTGACCGAATAAGAGCCATGGAACGTGATGGTCCATTAGACATCTGGCGCGCGATTTGATGGTGGGTACTCTCATTCCGAAACGTTTTAAAAGAAAACCTAATGGTCCGCCTTGAATTTTATTCATGTTCTGGTTAAAAAAGGCCCTAATGATTTATGCGATACAACGTTTGACATGTTTGAACGAACGGAAATATATTTTTTCCGTTCTTGAAGTGAAGTCCGGCTGGCTTAGATCATGCGCTACAACACGGAGGTTTTTCGACATAAATGATGAGCTTTTTTGAACAAAACTACATTCGTTATGGACCTGGGACTCTTTGGAAGTGACATCTGATGAAGAGAATCAAAGGTAATGGATTATTTATATAGTATTTTCGATTTTAGATTCCTCCAACATGGCGGTTAGTCTGTATCGCGATGCGTATTTTTCTGGCGCAGTGCTCAGATTATTGCAAAGTGTGATTTCCCAGTAAGGTTAATTTAAAATCTGACAAGTCCATTGCGTTCAAGAGATGTAAATCTATAATTCTTTGAATGACAATATAATATTTTAGCAATGTTTTCTAATATTAATTAATTATTTTGTTGTCATGACTTGACTGCCGGTATTGGAGGGAAACGATTTCCTGAACATCAACGCCATAGTAAAACACTGTTTTTAGATATAAATATGAACTTGATAGAACTAAAAATGCATGCATTGTCTAACATAATGTCCTAGGAGTGTCATCTGATGGAGATTGTAAAAGGTTAGTGCATAATTTTAGCTGATTGTATGGTTTTGGTGAAGCCTGTCTTTGAATCGACAATGCATTGCACACCGCTATTGTCAATGTACTCTCCTAACATAACCTAACTTTATGCTTTCCCCGTAAAACCTTTTTGAAATCGGTAAACGTGGTTAGATTAAGAAGATGTTTATCTTTCAAAGGCTGTAAGTTAGTTGTATGTTTGAGAAATTTGAATTTGTACATTTATTTGGTTTCAAATTTGCCGCTCTTGAAATGCACCTGCTGTTGATAGGGTGCGCCACGGGGGGAACGCTAACGTCCCAGGTAGCCTCAAGAAGTTAATTACGAAGCTCAGGGCCCTGGGTCTGAACTCCTCCCTATGTAACTGGGTCCTGGACTTCCTGATGGGCCGCCTCCAGGTGGTGAAGGTAGGAAACATTACCTCCTCGACACTGATTCTCAACACGGGGGTCCCACCAGGGTGCGTCCTCAGTCCCCTCCTCTACTCCCTGTAAACCCATGACTGACTGGCCTCACACAGTTCCAAGTCCATCAAGTTCGCTGACGACACGACAGTAGTAGGCCTGAACACCGACAACGATGAGACTGCCTACCTCCCTGTAGGCTCTCTGACGGCGTGGTGCCAGGTAAACAACTTCTCCCTCAACGCCAGCTAAACAAAAGGAGCCGATTGTGGACTTCAGGAGGGACCCGTCTGAACACGCCCCCATCATCATCGTCATCATCATCATCAACAGGGCCGCCGTGGAGACGGTGAATAACTTCAAATTCCTCGGCGTACACATCTCAGAGAAGCTGAAATGGTCTAATCACATGGACACCGTAGTGAAAACGGCACGACAGTGACTAATTTCAGGATGCTGAAAAAAAAATCAGCCTGTCCCCTTGGGCCCTCACAGTGTTCAACAGGAGCACCAGCGAGAGAAGACTGTATCACAGTCTGGTACGGCAACTCCACCGCTGCTGACCACAAGGCTCTAAAGAGCGTGGAACACTCAGCCCAACGCACCATTGGGCAACCCACTGCCTGCCCTCCAGGACACCATTGGACGACCCACTGCCTGCCCTCCAGGACACCATTGGGCGACCCACTGCCTGCCCTCCAGGACACCATTGGGCGACCCACTGCCTGCCCTCCAGGACACCATTGGGCGACCCACTGCCTGCCCTCCAGGACACCATTGGGCGACCCACTGCCTGCCCTCCAGGACACCATTGGGCGACCCACTGCCTGCCCTCCAGGACACCATTGGGCGACCCACTGCCTGCCCTCCAGGACACCATTGGGCGACCCACTGCCTGCCCTCCAGGACACCATTGGGCGACCCACTGCCTGCCCTCCAGGACACCATTGGGCGACCCACTGCCTGCCCTCCAGGACACCATTGGGCGACCCACTGCCTGCCCTCCAGGACACCATTGGGCGACCCACTGCCTGCCCTCCAGGACACCATTGGGCGACCCACTGCCTGCCCTCCAGGACACCATTGGGCGACCCACTGCCTGCCCTCCAGGACACCATTGGGCGACCCACTGCCTGCCCTCCAGGACACCATTGGGCGACCCACTGTCTGCCCTCCAGGATACCATTGGCGACCCACTGCCTGCCCTCCAGGACACCATTGGGTGTGACTATTCAACACTGTAATCACACCTGCTACCCTGTACATGTGACTATTAAACACTGTAATAACACCTGCTACCCTGTACATGTGACTATTAAATACAATCTCTGAATCTGAAAAACATGTATTTTCAAAGAGAACATTAAAAGAAAAAATGAGAACATTAACTTCATAGTTTAGAACAATATGGAACAAAATTAAACGGATTCTACAAGAACCAATATCACTCCCTAAAAACACAACCCTACGGAACAATATCACTCCCTAAAAACACAACCCTACGGAACAATATCACTCCCTAAAAACACAACCCTACGGAACAATATCACTCCCTAAAAACACAACCCTACGGAACAATATCACAACCCTACGGAACAATATCACTCCCAAAAAACACAACCCTACATAACAATATCACTCCCTAAAAACACAACCCTACGGAACAATATCACTCCCTAAAAACACAACCCTACGGAACAATATCACTCCCTAAAAACACAACCCCACGGAACAATATCACTCCCTAATAACACAACCCTACAGAACAATATCACTCCCTAAAAACACAACCCTACGGAACAATCCTTGGAGCCTGATGAGATCTTGTGCTGGCATGGTTACACGTGGTCTGCGGTTGTGCGGCCGGTTGGACGTACTGACAAAATCTCTAAAACAACGTTGGAGGCTTATGGTAGAGAAATTAACATTACATTCTATGGCAGCAGGTCTCTGGCCACTCCTGCAGTCAGCATGCCAATTGCACGCTCCCTCAAAACTTGAGACTTGTGGCACTGTGTTTTGAGGCCTTTTATTGTCCCCAGCACAAAGTGCACCTGTGTAATGATCATGCTGTTTAAGCAGCTTCTTGATATACCACAGCTGGTCAGGTGGATTGATTATCTTGGCAAAGGAGAAATGCTCACTAACATGGATCTAAACAAATGTGCACAACATTTGAGAGAAAAATGTGTAGGATCAACACTAAATGTTGCCTAAATATTTTTGTTCGGTATAGATATTCTTAAACGCATGCAACTTAGTTATATATCACGAAATGTTGATATGAAATCTTGAGGGAATCCTATTTGAGTCAGAAAAGGATAGTCATATGATAGGTAAGACATACACAGCCTTGCAGAAAGCAAATTCAACTGACAATAGCTTAAAATGTTTTTTATAAACTATTGGAACCTAGACATTAAAATAACTGATGTTGGCACAAGATGGAGGGAAAGTTGGAACATAACTAAAGAAATTACAGCTAATGAAAATGTACGCTTTATCCAGTATAAACTAAATGTATAGAATTTATTATACAAGAGACAAAATTCACCAATTCTACAGCACAACGGCAGAGTCAGTAATAATGATTCAATAATCCATTTCTTCTGGGAACGCTATAAAGTCCAAAAGTTAGGGGCAGAGTTAGAAAGTTGGCCTTTAATAATCTGTCTGCATATTTCAAGACATGGCATATGAGGGTGCCGATGGGTTGGACAACACTCTTCTGGTCAATCATCTTGAAAAAATGTAGACTTAAAACACTGGAAATCAACCAATGCTCCATTGTTAAAATGTCTAAATGTTGAAAGTGCGTGGGTGATGGAGACAAATGATGCAGTTGGAGGCAGGGAGAGTGATGCAGCGCTGGAGAGTGGGGGGGGGGTCTGGGCAGGGGGGGGTCTGGTGGATGTCTGGGCAGGAGGAGTCTGGGCAGGGGGGTATTGTGGATGTCTGGGCGGGGGGGGGGGGGGGGGGGGGGGGGTCTGGGCAGGGGGGGTATTGTGTTTAAACGTGGAAGTGTTGTATTGTAAAAAACATTTTTTTAAAGAAGCTTAAAATAAAGACTCCATCAGGATGGAAGACCAATGGAATCCCAGCTGGCCTGTGGTATCATCACTGGAATATGGGCAGTATACCACACATGGTTTACTACAACAGATATTCACATCAATTATTTCCTCCAAATAACATGAATATCTATCCATGTCATTGAGCAGCACACTATTAAGGAGGAGAAGAAAGATGAAGGAGGAGAAGAAAGATGGAGAAGGAAAGAGCAGAGGTGGAGAGAGAAACGGTCTCACCTTAACAGTCTCATAGTTGAGTAAAGAGTCAATAGCAGTGTTTCCTGCCTCGTTGTCTGCCTTGTTGTCTGCCTTGTTCATCTCTATCCTGAACCGAGTCCTAGAGAACAAGATGGATGCCAAGGTTACACAGCTGGGAAGAATTCACAGGAAAAGGTAGCTTCATCTTCTCTAACCTGCTAGCTATAGCTAGGCCAACCACATTCAGTGCAGTCGGTTAGTATTCAGACCCCTTGACTTTTCCATTTTGTTACGTTACAGCCTTTTTTCCTCATCAATGTTGAATACCCCATAACACAACACCCCATGATGACAAAGCAAATAAACCGTTTTTTTGAATTATTTACAAATGTATAAAAAATTTAAAATTAAATATTAAATTTACATACAGTAACAGTCAAAGGTTTGGACACAACTACTCATTCAAGGGTTTTTCTACATTGTAGAATAATAGTGAAGACATCAAAACTATGAAATAACATATATGGAATCATGTAGTAACCAAAACAATTGTTATACAAATGAAAATATAATTTCAGATTCTTCAAAGTAGCCACCCTTTGCCTTGATGACAGCTTTGCACACTCTTGGCATTCTCTCAACCAGCTCCACCTGGAATGCTTTTCCAACAGTCTTGAAATCCTCATCTAATTTGGAATAAGGCTGTAACATATCAAAATGTGGAAAAAGTCAATGGGTCTGAATACTTTCTGAAGGCACTGTATATACCTAGTACAATGAACACCAACAGGTAGCTAAGGTGAAGGTCATCTGTCAACAACAACAACCTAGCGGACTGTACCTCCACTGTGTGACAGCAATGGTGAAGGCTGTATACACTCCCAGAGTACCCAGAGCCACCGCAGCAAATTCCACCCCGCATTTATAATACTGAGGAGAGAGAGAGGAGAGAGGGGAGAGGAGAGAGAGAGAGACATTTTAATATTGTAGAAAAGAGGAAAACATAATGCTGAGTAAAGAGGGGGAAAGACATAAAACTAGAAGATGGATAAAGACATTACCAAGCTATCATTGCAACGTATTACTGTAGCTAGAACAGAGCAGAATATCAGGAGAATAACAAGACTCGCCATTAGTCTCACCAGGTAGATAACACTATTATAATATAAAGACTCCAGCCAGCCAAGCCATAGGCTGTTCACTCTGCTACCTAAACTGTGGGTTTACACAACTGAAGAATTTCTGCACAAACTGTCAGAAACCGTCTCAGTTAAGCTCATCTGCGTGCTCGTCGTCCTCACCAGGATTTTGACCTGACTGCAGTTCGGTGTCGTAACCGACTTCATAACCGACTGTACCGGGCAGATGGCAGACCGCGTGTCTGGCGTCGTGTGGGCATGCGGTTTGCTGATATCAACTTTGAACAGAGCGCCGTGACGAGATGCTGAGGCGGCCCAACGTAGCAAAGATCTGTACACAATTCCTGGAAGCTGAAAATGTCCTAGAGTACGTTCCAGTTCCTGGCAATATCCAACAACTTCACTGATCAACTCTATGCGAAGGAGACATCTCTGTACATTCAAATTGTCATGGATAAAATGGCTGTGTGTGAAGCTCGCCGCCATTAAACTCTGGAGTGAAGAATCACGCTTCACCATCTGGCATTTTGACGGACAAATCTGGGTTTGGCGGATGTCAGGAGAACGCTACCTGCCCCAATGCATCGTGCCAACTGTAAAGTTTGGTGGAGGAGGAATAATGGTCTGGGGGTGTTTTTCCATGGTTCGGGCCCCTTAGATCCAGGGAAGGGAAATCTTAACGCTACAGCATACAATGACATTCTAGATGATTCTGTGCTTCCAACTTTTTGGCAAAAGTTGGAGGAAGGCCTTTCCATGTTTCAGCATGACAATGCCACCGTGCACAAAGAGGTCCATACAGAAATAGTTTGTCTAGATCAGTGTGGAAGAACTTGACTTGGCAGCACAGAACCCTGACCTCAACCCTATTGAACACCTTTGGGATGAATTGGAACGTCGACTGAGCCAGGCCTAATCGCCCAACATCAGTGCCCGACCTCACTAATGCTCTTGTGGCTGAATGGAAGCAAGTCCCTGCAGCAATGTTCCAACATCTAGTGGAAAGCCTTCCCAGAAGAGTGGAGGCTGTTATAGCAGCAAAGGGGGGGGACCAACTCCATATTAATGCCCATGATTTTGGAATGAGAAGTTGGACGAGCAAGTGTCCACATACTTTTGGTCATGTAGTGTACTTCCATAATAATGTTTAACTGGTACCTGGGGATGAGGCCTGTGAGGCCTGTGAGTCCTGTGGGCATCCTAGATCAAAACAACCAACATGTACATGTTGATGAGCGTCTCACCACGTCAGTATAGCACAAACTGTTCAGACAGAAGTTGGCAGATCAGCTGTACCGACTTCAGACGAGACCCAAGACGCTTGTGTGTGTGGGGGGGGGGGGGGGTCAAAACGGAGAACACCATTGTATTCCTGAGAGTCACTCAAACCAGTCGGACGCTAAGAGACGATTTTGTGAGAATACCAAATTTTGGGATGTCTGATGATCTGACAAATCCTTCTCTAGCCCTGACACCTTTCACCAGATACCTCTGGCTTGAATTATGATAATTAGATTTCCAAAAGGGCGCTGACATCGACCTTAGGAGTTAAATTTTTTTTTCATAGAATACAAGTCCATTTTCTAAGTCTGTAATATTTTTGCCCATAATCATGTACTAACTTAGAAAACAGCTCACTGTTTACACATCTGCATCTTTTCAGTAGGAGAATCGAGAAACGCAGGACAGGATCTACTAGGGAATCAAAACGCAGGGCAGGATCAACTAGGGAATCAAAACGCAGGGCAGGATCAACTAGGGAATCAAAACGCAGGGCAGGATCAACTATGGAATCAAAACGCAGGGCAGGATCAACTAGGGAATCAAAACGCAGGGCAGGATCAACTAGGGGATCAAAACGCAGGGCAGGATCAACTAGGGGATCAAAACGCAGGGCAGGATCATCTAGGGGATCATGTTGTAATTTGAGCATCCACGCCCAGGGGTCGAGGATTGGCGGAATGAAAGATTTGGGACAAGGAAATCGTTACATTTGAGCACGTCCAAGTTGTTAAGATTATAGAACTGGTGTACACCCTGTAGAAGAACACAGTACAGGGTTAGGGTTGGTACAGGGGCAGTGTTGGTACAGTGCTTGTACAGGGACAGTGTTGGTACAGGGTTGGTACAGGGACAGTGTTGGTACAGGGTTGGTACAGGGACAGTGTTGGTACAGGGTTGGTACAGGAGTAGGGTTGGTACAGGGTTGGAACAGGGGCAGGGTTGGTACAGGGGCAGGGTTGGTACAGGGTTGGTACAGGGTTGGAATAGGGGCAGTGTTGGTACAGGGTTGGAATAGGGGCAGTGTTGGTACAGTGTTGGTACAGGGGCAGTGTTGGTACAGGGGCAGTGTTGGTACAGGGTTGGTACAGGGGCAGTGTTGGTACAGGGGCAGTGTTGGTACAGGGGCAGTATTGGTACAGGAGCAGTATTGGTACAGGGTTGGTACAGGGGCAGTGTTGGTACAGGAGCAGTATTGGTACAGGGTTGGTACTCAGGGGCACTGTTGGTACTCATGGGCACTGTTGGTACTCAGGGGCACTGTTGGTACAGTGTTGGTAGTCAGGGGCAGTGATGGTACAGGGGCACTGTTGGTACTCAGGGGCACTGTTGGTACAGTGTTGGTACTCAGGGGCAGTGTTTGTACAGGGGCAGTGATGGTACAGGGGCAGTGTTGGTACAGTGTTTGTACAGGGGCAGTGATGGTACAGTGTTGGTACAGGGGTAGTGATGGTACAGTGGCAGTGATGGGACAGTGTTGGTACAGGGGTAGTGTTGGTACAGGGGCAGTGATGGTACAGTGTTGGTACAGGGTTGGTACAGGGGCTGTGATGGTACAGGGGCAGTGTTGGTACAGTGTTGGTACTCAGGGGTAGTGTTGGTACAGGGTTGGTACTCAGGGGTAGTGTTGGTACAGGGTTGGTACTCAGGGGTAGTGTTGGTACAGGGGTAGTGTTGGTACTCAGGGGTAATGCTGGTACAGGGGCAGTGATGGTACAGTGTTGGTACTCAGGGGTAGTGTTGGTACTCAGGGGTAGTGTTGGTACTCAGGGGTAGTGTTGGTACTCTGGGGCAGTGTTGGTACTCTGGGGCAGTGTTCGTACTCAGGGGCCTCAGGGGCCTCAAGGGCAGTGTTGGTACTCAGGGGCAGTGTTGGTACTCAGGGGCAGTGTTGGTACTCAGGGGCAGTGTTGGTACTCAGGGGCAGTGTTGGTACTCAGGGGCAGTGTTGGTACAGTGTTGGTACTCAGGGGTCGTGTTGGTACAGTGATATATCCTCCTACTCTCCTATCAAACTAACAGACTAATGTTCACCAAACATGATAGCATGCATATATGGAGGAAGGGGGACTTTACCCACCAGGATAGCAGAGACCAGCCCCATCTCAAAAACAGTGGGTCCCAGGTTGAAGACAATGGTAGAGAGGATGAAGGAGATGCCCCTGGTGCCCCTGTCAATGGCCTTTGACATCGCCCCCGTCTGTCGGGACAAGTGGAAGCCCAGGTCCAGGCTGTGGAGGTGGAGGAACACGTTCTTGGCGATACGCCGGATGGAATTCTGGGCAACCTTCCCAAACACGGCCTTACGCAGCTCGTTGAAGAGAGCCGAACCGGCACGGGACACTCCGTCTGGGAGAAGAGGGAGAGAGAGGATTTCGTCACGGCTTTGGCTACATAGGGGCGGAGCTCAGGCGGAGAGAAGCCCAAGCCAGCCTTTGTAGTTATCAGGTAAAGAGACAAATTGAGATCCATTGATTTGATTGAACTAGGCAAGTCAAATGAGGTTAACCTCAGGTATTTGAAAAAATAAACACATACCATTAGGACCGAGGTGTGGCTCACAATGGACATGGCTGACAAATCTAGCCTGAATTCATCAGAGAGGAGACTGTTCCAGCCCAGGCCGTGTAACATTAGAGACTGTTCCACCCCAGGCTGTGTAACAGTAGAGACTGTTCCACCCCAGGCCGTGTAACAGTAGAGAATGTTCCACCCCAGGCCGTGTAACAGTAGAGACTGTTCCACCCCAGGCCGTGTAACAGTAGAGACTGTTCCAGCCCAGGCCGTGTAACAGTAGAGACTGTTCCAGCCCAGGCCGTGTAACAGTAGAGACTGTTCCAGCCCAGGCCGTGTAATAATAGAGACTGTTCCAGCCCAGGCCGTGTAATAATAGAGACTGTTCCAGCCCAGGCCGTGTAATAATAGAGACTGTTCCAGCCCAGGCCGTGTAATAATAGAGACTGTTCCAGCCCAGGCCGTGTAGTAATAGATACTGTTCCAGCCCAGGCCGTGTAATAATAGATACTGTTCCAGCCCAGGCCGTGTAATAATAGAGACTGTTCCAGGCCAGACTGGTAACTCTAATGAACTTATCCTCTGCAGCAGAGATAACTCTGGGTCTTCCAATCCTGTGGCAGTCCTCATGAGAGCCAGTTTCATCATAGGCTTGATGGTTTTAGCGACTGCACTTGAAGAAAAGTTCTTGAAATGTTCCGTAATGACTGACCTTCATGTCTTAAAGTAATGATGGACTGTCGTTTCTCAAATCAAACTTTATTTGTCACATGTACCGAATACAACAAGTGTAGACTATACCGTCAAATGCTTACCTAAAAGCCCTTAGCCAACAGTGAAGTACAAGAAGAGTTAAGAAAATATTTACCAAGTAGACTAATATAAAAAGTAACACAATAAGAATAACATTAACGAGGCTATATACAGGGGGCACCGGTACCGAGTCTGTGTGCGGGGCTACAGGCTAGTAATTTGTACATGTAGGTGGGGGTGAAGTGACTATGCATAGATAATAAACAGCGAGTGGCAGCAGTGTACAAAATGGAGGTGGGTGGGGTGAATGTAAATTATCCGGTGGAAATTGTATTAATTGTTCAGCAGTCTAATGGCTGGGGGTTAGAAGCTGTTGAGGATCCTTTTGGTCAAAGATTTGGCACTTCGGAAAAGGCTTGCTGTGCGGTAGCAGAGAAAATATGGGCTTTCCTCTGACACCACCTATTATATAGGTCCTGGATAGCAGGAAGCTTGGCCCCAGTGATGTACTAGGCCGTTCGCACTACCCTGTGTAGCGCCTTACGGTCAGATTCTGAGCAGTTGCCATACCAGGCGGTGATGCAACCGGTCAAGATGCTCTTGATGGTGCAGTTGTAGAACCTTTTGAGGATCTGGGGACCCATGCCAAATCTTTTCAGTCTCCTGAGTGGGAAAAGGTTTTGAGGTGCCCTCTTCACGACAGTCTTGGTATGTTTGGACCATGATAGTTTGTTGTTGATGCGGACACCAAGGAACTTGAAACTCCCGACCAACTCCACTACAGCCCCGTCGATGAGAATGGGTGCCTGTTCGGCCCACCTTTTCCTGTAGTCCACGATCAGCTCCTTTGTTTTGCTCACATTGAGGGAGATGTTGTCCTAGCACCACTGCCAGGTCTCTGACCACCTCCTTATAGGCCGTCTCATCGTTGTCGGTGATCAGGCCTACCACTGTTGTGTCGTCAGTTAATGACTTAATGATGGTGTTGGAGTCATGTTTGGCCACGCAGTCGTGATTGAACAGGTAAAACATTAGGGGACTAAGTACACAACCCCGAGGGGCCCCAGTGTTATTAAGGATCAGCATGGCAGACTTGTTGTTGCCTACTCTTACCACCTGGGGGGGTGGCCCGTCAGGATGTCCAGGATTCAGTTGCAGAGGGAGGTCTTTAGTCCCAGAGTCCTTAGCTTAGTGATGAGCTTAGTGGGCACTACGGTGTTGAATGCTGAGCTGTAGTCAATGAACAACATTCTCACATAGGTGTTCCTTTTGTCCAGTTGATAAAAGGGCAGTGTGGAGTGCGATTGAGATTGTGTCATCTGTGGATCTGTTGGGGCGGTATGCGAATTGTAGTGGGTCTAGTGTGTTTGGGAGGATGCTGTTGATGTGAGCCATGACCAGCCTTTCAAAGCACTTCATGGCTACCGACGTGAGTGCCGTGGGGCGGTAATCATTTAGGCAGGTTACCTTCGCTTCCTTGGGCACAGGGACTATGGTGGTCTGCTTGAAACATGTAGGTATTACAGACTCGGCCAGGGAGAGGTTGAAAATGTCAGTGAAGACACTTGAGTTGGTCTGCGCATGCTTTGAGCACACATCCTGGTAATCCGTCTGGCCCAGCGGCTTTGTGAATGTCGACCTGTTTAAAGGTTTTGTTCACATCGGCTACCGAGAGCGCTATCACACAGTCATCCAGAACAGCTGGTGCTCTCGTGCATGCTTCAGTGTTGGTTGCCTCAAAGTGAA
This sequence comes from Salmo trutta, assembly GCF_901001165.1. Classification (NCBI taxonomy): domain Eukaryota; kingdom Metazoa; phylum Chordata; class Actinopteri; order Salmoniformes; family Salmonidae; genus Salmo; species Salmo trutta. The sequence continues at coordinate 42,566,959 of NC_042969.1, read as the reverse complement.
CTAAAAGGCATTTAGCTTGTCTGGTAGGCTTGCGTCACTGGGCAGTTCACGTCTGGGTTTCCCTTTGTAGTCCGTAAAACTTTTCAAGCCCTGCCACATCTGACGAGCATCAGAGCCGGTGTAGTAGGATTCAATCTCAATCCTGAATTGAGCTTTGCTTGTTTGATGATTTGTCTGAGGGCATAGCAGGATTTCTTATAAGCGTCCGGATTAGTTTCCCGCTCCTTGAAAGCGGCAGCTCTAGCCTTTAGCTCGATGCGGCTGTTGCCTGTAATCCATGGCTTCTGTTGGGAAATGTACGTACAGTCACTGTGGGTACGACGTCGTTGACGCACTTATTGATGAAGCCAGTGACTGAGGTGGTGTACTCCTCAATGCCACTGGATGAATCCCGGAACATATTCCAGTCTGTGCTAGCAAAACAGTCCTGTAGCTTAGCATTCGTGTCGTCTGACCACTTCCACATTGAGTGCGTGCCTCACTGGTAATTTTTTTTTTCTGGTTGCACATGTGACATGCTGGTAAAAATTTGGTAAAACTGATTAAAGTTCGCCTGCATTAAAGTCCCCGGAAACTAGGAGCTCCGCTTCTGGGTGAGCATCTCTTTGCTTATTTGAGCTGTTCTTGCCATAATATGGACTTGGTCTTTTACCAAACAGGGCTATCTTCTGTAAACCCCCTCCCCTACTTTGTCATAACACAACTGATTTGCTCAACTGCATTAAGGAAAGAAATTCCACAATTGTATTTTTAACAAGGCACACCGGTTAATTGAGAAGCATTCCTGGTGACTATCTCATGAAGCTGGTTGAGAGAAGGCCAAAAGTGTGCAAATTTGTCATCAAGGCAAAGAGTGGCTATTTGAAGAATCTCAAATATAAAATATATTTTGATTTGTTTAACACTTTTTTGGTTACTACATGATTCCATATGTGTTATTTCATAGTTTGTCTTCACTAATATTCTACAATGTAGAAAATAGTAAAAATAAAGAAAAACCCTTGAATGAGTAGGTGTTCTAAAACTTTTGACCGGTAGTGTATGTTTGGGCTTCTTGCGGTCAATTTGACATCTATTTGTAATTATGATTCGGCCCCCTGTCCATCCACCCAAGAAAAAAATTATAGCTTAGCTGAATCTAGTTGATGATCCCTGCTAGAGTCTACAGGGTTCGTACAGACAGTGGCAAGTCAAATTCAAGGACTTAACTTATAGGACACTATGGTGTTGAAGGCCGAGCTGTAGTCGATGAACAGCATTCTCACACATGCATTTATTTTGTCCAGGTGGGTAAGGGCAGTGTGCAGTGCATCGTAAAATGACTGGGCATGAGCATGCACCTCAATATGTACCCGTTGTTCCTCTTTAGTGCATTTAACTATACGTCACAAATAAAAGCCTTGGGTGGCGAGTTGATGCAATTCCAAGTCAGGAAGATTAAAACCATCCTCAGACTCAGGAAGACATAAAACTCAGACTAAAAAGAAAGGTTTTATTTGCCCATATAAAGTCTGTTATTACCAAGTATATTTTAAAAGTATTTCTTTGGTGGGGTAAGCTTTATTTTTTTGTCACAAATGATTAAACTTATAGTAAACTTATATATATAATCAGCAGGGGACTCTCCAGATTTTCCTGGTTTTAATATAAGTGAAATAACTGTTTGGTACATGAAACTAGGAAGCTCTGAATTGAGTGACGTGTTGTCATTTGTGTAAATAGGGGGGCTAATTTGTCATTTACACAAAATATAAATAGGGGGGCTAATTTGTCCTTTACACAAAATATATATCTGTACCGGTAATTCAATGGGAAAGCCGTCCAATCCCGGTAGTTTTTTTTTATGCAAATGTTTATTTATTTTAAATTAGATAACCCCCCCTTGTTTCTCCACAATTTTGTGGTTTCCAATTGGTAGTTACAGTCTTGTCTCATCGCTGCAACTCCCGTACGGACTCGGGAGAGGCGAAGGTCGAGAGCTGTGCGTCATGAAGTTGTTGGCTCTCTTCAAACGTAAAAGATCGTATTCCTGCTTAGGTTCAGAAATTCTCGAATTCTTCTCGAACTCAGATTTAAGTTTTGCGGAGTATGAGATTCATTCCCCCAATGTACGCCATAAAGGCATCCCGGATTATATCGGGGGTCGGCTTTTCTATGTCTTCTGTCTACATTTGTAATATTAATCTTTGTATTTTTTATTTGTTCATTAATGTATTTAAAACATTTTGGGTCTTGAAGATGTGCTCTCTTCATTTTCCATATTCTGTCACTAAGTGTATTTTCTGTTGGTTTATCTAAGCATAATCTAAAAACACCAGCTTTGCCCCTGATGGAATATACAATGAAATCGTTATATATTTTTCACCATGTAAGGTACAATTCAACATTAGAAAACATCCTTCGTCCATTTGCTGGGATATAAGGGACAATTGTGTATTCTTATTTATCAGAATGCCTATCACGTCTGCTATTACTGCAGTTGTGAAGGGGGCACGACAACACCTTTTCCCCCTCAAGAGACTAGCATGGGTCCTCAGATCCTCAGTTTTTTACAGCTGCACCCTCGAGAGCATCCTGACCGGTTGCATCGCCGCCTGGTATGGCAATTGCTGGCATCTGACCGTAAGGCTCTACAGAGGGTAGTGCGTACGGCCCAGTAAATCACTGGGGCCAAGCTTCCTGCCATCCAGGACCTATATACTAGGCGTGTCAGAGGAAGGCCCAAAAAATTGTCAGACTCCAGTCACCCAAGTTATAGACTGTTCTCTCTACTACCGCATGGCAAGCAGTACCGGAGCGCCAAGTCTAGGATCAAAAGGCTCCTTAACAGCTTCTACCCCCCAAGCCATAAGACTGCTGAACAATTAATCAAATAGACCCCCCCTTTTTTTTGTTGTTTATCTATACATAGTCACTTTACAAATTACAGTGACTCAGTACCGGTACCCCCTGTATATAATCTCCACATTGACTCTGTACTGGTACCCCCTGTATATAGCCTCCACATTGACTCTGTACCGTAACACCATGTATATATTCTCCACATTGACTCTGTACCGGTACCCCCTGTATATAGCCTCCACATTGACTCTGTACCGGTACCCCCTGTATATAGCCTCCACATTGACTCTGTACCGTAACACCCTGTATATAGTCTCCACATTGACTCTGTATCGGTACCCCCTGTATATAGCCTCCACATTGACTCTGTACCGGTACCCCCTGTATATAGCCTCCACATTGACTCTGTACCGGTACCCCCTGTATATAGCCTCCACATTGACTCTGTACCGGTATCCCCTGTATATAGCCTCCACATTGACTCTGTACTGGTATCCCCTGTGTATAGCCTCCACATTGACTCTGTACCGTAACACCCTGAATATAGCCTCCACATTGACTCAGTACCGGTACCCCCTGTATATAGCCTCGTTATATCATTTTCTTGTTACTTTTGTATTTTTTTAACCACAGCAAGGTGACTGGGAATATGGTCGAATACAAACAGTGTAATTATACCCTCCATAAGGCAATCATACAGGCAAAACATCAGTACAGAGACGAAGTGGAGTCGCAATTCAACGGCTCAGACACGAGACGTATGTGGCAGAGTCTACAGGAAATCACGGATTAGAAAGGGAAAACCAGCCACGTCGCGGACACCGACGTCATGCTCCCAGACAAGCTAAACACCTTTTTTATCCACTTTGGGGATAACACAGTGCCACCGACGCGGCCCGCTCCCGAGGACTATGGTCTCTCGTTCTCCGTGGCCGATGTGAGTAAGACATTTAAACGTGTTAACCCTCGCAAGGCTGCCGGCCCAGACGGCATCCCTAGCCGCGTCCTCAGAGCATGCGCAGACCAGCTGGCTAGAGTGTTTACGGACACAGTTGTTTGAGAGACGAGTCAAGGATCATATCACCTCCACCTTACCGGCCACCCTAGACCCACTTCAATTTGCATACCGCCCCAATAGATCCACAGACAATGCAATCGCCATCACACTGCACAAACCCATTTGGACAAGAGGATCACCTATGTCAGAATGCTGTTCATTGACTATAGCTCAGCATTTAACACCATAGTACCCTCCAAGCTCATCATTAAGCTCGGGCCCTGGGTCTGAACCCAGCCCTGTCCAACTGGATCCTGGACTTCCTGACTGGCCGCCCCCAGGTGGTGTAGGTAGGAAACAACATCTCCACTTCACTGATCCTCAACACGGGCCCCACAAGGGTGCGTGCTCAGGCCCCTCCTGTGCTCCCTGTTCACCCATGACTGCATTGCCCCTCACCTCCAACTGTTTGAATGTTAAATGACGAGACAGAGGCATTGATGCGAGTAACCAGTCTTGTTCCGTATATTGCAATACATCCGGGTATTTCAAGAACACTGGAGTTGCAGTAATTAACATTTACCAACAGATGGCATCACTGTGCCATCTTACACCCATAACATCTTTCCTTTTATAAAATAGGACAGGAGCTGTCAATTCACTAACAAAACAAACCTAGTAATAATTTCCAACATGAACAGTTTAGTTTTTCTTTTTTTTCTTTTTTTCTTTCAGGTAACAACTTAACACATTTTGATACTCTCTTCACTTTTATCTCTGTCTGTCAACAATCCCTAATGGGAAACCTACAGATTAAGTATTTTTGGTGGCTGGGACAGACGCCCACAGCGTGAAAAGACAGGGCGCTTGTCTGCAAGGACTGCGGGTTCCCGCACAGGCGTGTCACCTGACTGTCTAAGGGGAGTATTGATGGGCGAGGGTGCGGCCGACCTGTGATCCCCTGGCTCTTCGCCCAGTGCCTCAGGCCCCATGTGACTTGCTGGGGTTCTGTCTTTTGTCATGCGACCCCTTTGACCATCAGGGTTCTGAGTAGGTGCTGGCTCAGCAATCCGAAGGTCAACCCTGTTACGACGGTACAGTGATCTATTCACCTCGACCAAGTAGGAGCGTGGTGCCACTTTTTGTACACCGGATCCGAGTCTCCAGAGGCCAGTCCGGTCCCCTGGTAGTGGCTTCATCCGCACCGTTTCACCCACCCTGAGCTCAGGTAAGTCTTTTGCTGATTTGTCATAGATGAACTTGGAGACCTGTCTTCTGTGACGTAGCTTCACCAGCACGTCTGTCACCACACATGGCTCCAGGAGAGTGCTGGCTACTGGCAGAGCTGCTTTTAAGCGCCGTGCCATGAGGCGCTGTGCCGGGCAACTATCCATGCCTTCTGTCAGGGTATTGCGCCACTGCAGGATTGCTTTCCAGGCATCTTTGCCCTCTCGCAGAGCTTTTTTGCAGAGGTTCTTTGTGATTTTGACTGCGGACTCCACCTTCCCATTAGCTTTTGGGTGTCGTGGTGATGAAGTGACGTGCTCGATTTCCAATCTGCAGCAAATTTTCGGAACTCAACTCCGGAGAATTGGGGTCCATTGTCTGAAATTACCCTATCTGGCTGGTCATAGCGGGCAAACTGAGCCTTGCAGCGTTTGATTGTTGTCTCTGCTGAGAGGTCGGGGAGGAGGTCAATCTCCCAGAAGTCTGAGTAATGATTGACTACCAGCAGAAAGTCTTTGCCACTGTGCTGGAAGAGATCTAGACTTACTATCTGCCAGGGGCGCATCGGTAGCTCGTGGGACATCATCGTCTCTCTCTGTTGCTCAATGGCATATTCATTGCAGATTGTGCATTTACTGACATAGTCTTTGATTTCACTCTGCATTCCTGGCCAATACAGTGTGTCACGTGCTTGTCTGTAACAGGCCTCACCTCCTATGTGACTTGAGTACACGCGCGCCAACATCTCAGGGCGCAGAGACCGGGGAATAACGACTCTCTGACCCTTGAATATTACTCCGTTTTGAACACTGAGCTCCTCTTTGACTGGCCAATAATCTCTGACGGCTAAAGCAGTTTCTTCCTTGCAGTCGGGCCAGCCCATCAGAATCACAGACCTCAATGCATGGAGTTGCTCGTCCCTGTCTGTGTGCTGTCTGATTTGTATAAGGCGCTGGTCCGTGACATTGAGGTAATCAGCCTGGTTGATGTGTTCAACATCCACTTGCTCTGTTTGTAAGCTGCACACTGCGTGTCGTTCATGCATGGAGTGTGTGTGAGTGCCTGATGCAGTAGCCCTGCTGAGCGTGTCACTCACATACATCTCTGGCCCTGGCTTGTACACCACCTTGAGGTTGTAGTTTTGTAGGGCCAGTAGCATGCTCTGCAGTCGTTTCGGGGCATTCAGGATAGGCTTGCTGAATATAGCAATAAGGGGCTTGTGATCTGTCTCTGCGGTAATATTGTCGCGCCCGTACAGGTAGTGGTGGAAGCGTTGGCATGCAAACACAATGCTGAGGCACTCCTTCTCTATCTGGGCATAATTCTGCTCTGTTGGGGTGAGTGCCCAAGAGGCGAATGCCACAGGCTGGCCCTCCTGCATGAGGCAACAGCCAAGTCCATACTGGATTGAGTCACTCTGAATCGTGACAGGTTTTGACACATCGTAGTATCGCAGTACAGGTGTCTGGGTGACCAGTTCTTTTATTTCCCTCACCGCTGCGTCATGTTTTGGGAGCCAATGCCAGATGGTGTCCTTGTCCATGAGCCTCCTTAGTGGCTCACACACTTCAGAGAGCCGCGGTAGGAACTTGGCCAGGTAGGTGACGAATCCGACGAAGCGCTGCACTGCCTTCACGTCAGATGGGTGGGGCATTTCCAAGACAGCCTTCACTTTTTCAGGATCCGCCTTCAATCCGGTGGAGGACAAGATGTGCCCATGAAAGCGGACCTCTGGCACTTTAAACTGAAGCTTTTTTATGCTGAGCCTTAGCTTGACCTGTCTGCATCTGACCATCAGGGCCAGCAGCTTGGCGTCATGGTCACATTCTGCCTCCTCATAACTGTCCCCACAGCCCACTACGAGGATGTCATCTGCTATGGGTTCCACGCCACTGAGTCCCATCAACAGCTCATGCTGTTTCCGCTGATACACCTCTGGAGCCACGGAGACACCAAACGAGAGCTTCAACCACCTCTTCCTGCCACAGGGTGTCCAAAAGGTGGTCATGTAGCTGCTGGGCTCGTCGAGCTTGCACTGCAGGAAGGCATCTCTGGCGTCCACGAGCGTGAAGACTCTGGCCTTTGGGAGCTTGTAAAGAACATCCTCCAACGTGGGCATAATGTAATGTGAGCGTCGCAGAGCCCGGTTGAGGTGTTTAGGATCAATGCATATCCGTAACTTGTCTGGTTTCTTGACGATGACCATATTACTTATCCAGTCTGTAGGCTCGGTGACGGATATCATGTGGCCATCTGCTTCGTTTTTGTCAAGCTGAGCCTTTGTAGCTGCTTTCATGGCCACTGGTACATTGCGGGGTGCACACTGGACAGGCTGGATTGTGGACTTCGCCTGGAACTGACTCGACCGGTGCGTTGAAGACATCATGGTACTTGCTTAGGAGTGTCTCCTTGCTCAGGAGATGGTAAAGTTAATAAGTCCAAGGCGCTCGCATGTAGAACCTGACAGTAATGGCTGTTGACTAGCCTCAACTATTTCAAACTCAAGGGTGTGTTTCTGGCCATGTAAAACACACTCTGTCACAAACAGGCCTAAAGAGGTCATGAACTGGCCTGAATACAGTTTCAGCTTGGTGCTACTCTGTGTGAGTTTGTCTCTGAGCGCGAGCCTCCTTTTATCTTTAAGGCTCATAACGTTACATGTGGCCCCTGAATCTAGCTGGCATTGCTGTGGTTTATTATTAAGTAGCAGTGACAAACCACTTGTGTCCTTTTGCCCTCACTGTCCCTATGCACACGCTAGCATATACATCCTCTGTGCTGTTGTTCCCTTCATCTGTGTTTGTTTCAATGGAGTGCACTTTACCCTCCTTTCTCTTGCTTTTCATGCAGACCCTTGCGAAGTGATTAGCTGTACCACAGGATTTGCATATTTTTCCATAGGCTGGGCAGTATTCTTTTCCTCGTCCATGAGAAATGCCACAATATCGGCACGTATTGGGGTTGTCTGCTGCAGAGTTGGCTGTAGTATTAGCATTAGCTGTGGCCAAGGGGAATTTCTTTACTGGCTGCCTGAATGTAGCATTGACATTGTCCAGATGTTGTCTTTCTAGTTCCAGGGACCTTATCCGTATATCAGTAAGCTCTGCTGCACGGCATGTCTCCACTGCCAAGACCAGCGTCAGGTCACGTTCTCTCAGCAAACGTCTGCGGGTGCCCTCGTCAGTTATGCCAAGCACTATCTTATCTCTGATCAGTTCATCTCTTAAAGCACCATAGTCACATGTAGCTGCCTTTTCCCTTAGCCTAGTGACAAAGTTGTCAATGGACTCCCCGTCCTCCTGTTTGCAACAACCGAAAACATAACGCTCGTAGATAACGTTCTTTGCTGGCTTAAAGTAATGTTCAAGAGCATCAAGAATAGCTGTAGCATTACCTTGCTGAGCTGCTGTTAGGTTCAGGTTGTGTTTGTATACGTGTCGGCATTCTGTTCCCATTATAGTCCTCAAAGTGGCAGCCACTACCTCATCGTCCTTTTCCTGAAGTCCCGTTGCTAGTGCATAGTCCTCCCATTCACCTCTAAACGTATCCCAGTTTGTGCTCCAGTCTCCACTAAGCTTCATAACGGCGGGAGGGGGAATGTTCGCTGCCATGTCTAACCGGTGCTAACAACACTGAAGCTAACTAGCAAACTCAATCTAGCTAAGGACAATTCCGGCGTCCGGCAAAGTTTTACTCAAATAAGCATTTTTAGGGGGTAAACCAGAACAGGTCAAATCAAATCAAATCAAATTTATTTATATAGCCCTTCGTATATCAGCTGAAATCTCAAAGTGCTGTACAGAAACCCAGCCTAAAACCCCAAACAGCAAGCAAAGCATGTGAAAGAAGCACGGTGGCTAGGAAAAACTCCCTAGGAAAAACTCCCTAGAAAGGCCAAAAACCTAGGAAGAAACCTAGAGAGGAACCAGGCTATGAGGGGTGGCCAGTCCTCTTCTGGCTGTGCCGGGTGGATATTATAACAGAACATGGTCAAGTTGTTAAAATGTTCATAAATGACCAGCATGGTCAAATAATAATAATCATTGTAGTTGTCGAGGGTGCAACAAGCACGTCCGGTGAACAGGTCAGGGTTCCGTAGCCGCAGGCAGAACAGTTGAAACTGGAGCAGCAGCATGGCCAGGGCGACTGGGGACAGCAAGGAGTCATCATGCCAGGTAGTCCCGAGGCATGGTCCTAGGGCTCAGGTCCTCCGAGAGAAAGAAAGAAAGAGAGAAAGAGAGAATTAGAGAGAGCATATTTAAATTCACACAGGACACCGGATAAGACAAGAGAATACTCCAGAAGTAACAGACTGACCCTAGCCCCCCGACACATAAACTACTGCAGCATAAATACTGGAGGCTGAGACAGGAGGGATCAGAAGACACTGTGGCCCCATCCGATGATACCCCCGGACAGGGCCAAGCAGGCAGGATATAACCCCACCCACTTTGCCAAAGCACAGCCCCCACACCACTGGAGGGATGTCTACAACCACCAACTTACTGTCCGAAGACAAGGCCGAGTACAGCCCACAAAATCTCCGCCAAGGCACAACCCAAGGGGGGGCGCCAACCCAGACAGGAAGACCACGTCAGTGACTCAACCCACTCAAGTGACGCACCACTCCCATGGACGGCATGGAAGAACACCAGTAAGTCAGTGACTCAGCCCCTGTAATAGGGTTAGTGGCAGAGAATCCCAGTGGAAAGAGGGGAACCGGCAAGGCAGAGACAGCATGGGCGGTTCGTTGCTCCATCCTTTCCGTTCACCTTCACACTCCTGGGCCAGACAATACTTAATCATAGGACCTACTGAAGAGATAAGTCTTCAGTAAAGACTTAAAGGTTGAGACTGAGTCTGCGTCTCTCACATGGGTAGGCAGACTATTCCATAAAAATGGAGCTCTATAGGAGAAAGCCCTGCCTCCAGCTGTTTGCTTAGAAATTCTAGGGACAATTAGGAGGCCTGCGTCTTGTGACCGTAGCGTACGTGTAGGTATGTACGGCAGGACCAAATCGGAAAGATGGGTAGGAGTAAGCCCGTGTAATGCTTTGTAGGTTAGCAGTAAAACCTTGAAATCAGCCCTTGCCTTAACAGGAAGCCAGTGTAGGGAGGCTAGCACTGGAGTAATATGATCAAATTTTTTGGTTCTAGTCAGGATTCTAGCAGCTGTATTTAGCACTAACTGAAGTTTGTTTAGTGCTTTATCCGGGTAGCCGGAAAGTAGAGCATTGCAGTAGTCCAGCCTAGAAGTAACAAAAGCATGGATTAATATTTCTGCGTCATTTTTGGACAGAAAGTTTCTGATTTTTGCAATGATACGTAGATGGAAAAAAGCTGTCCTTGAAACAGTCTTGATATGTTCTTCAAAAGAGAGATCAGGGTCCAGAGTAACGCCGAGGTCCTTCACAGTTTTATTTGAGACGACTGTACAACCATCCAGATTAATTGTCAGATTGAACAGAAGATCTCTTTGTTTCTTGGGACCTAGAACAAGCATCTCTGTTTTGTCCGAGTTTAAAAGCAGAAAGTTTGCAGCCATCCACTTCCTTATGTCTGAAACACAGGCTTCTAGCGAGGGCAATTTTGGGGCTTCACCATGTTTCATTGAAATGTACAGCTGTGTGTCGTCCGCATAGCAGTGAAATTTAACATTATGTTTTCAAATGACATCCCCAAGAGGTAAAATGTATAGTGACTCTAATTTGCGGAAAGCATGGTTAGTTATCCGACTCTGACACCATGTTTGAATGTTAAATGACGAGACAGAGGCATTGATGCGAGTAACCAGTCTTGTTCCATATTTTGCAATACATCCGGGTATTTCAAGCACACCGGTAAGAACACAGGAGTTGCAGTAATTAACATTTACCAACAGATGGCATCACTGTGCCATCTTACACCCATAACACCAACTCAATCATCATGTTTGGAAACTTCATAACAGTGGTAGGCTTGATTACCAACAACGACGAGACAGCCTACAGGGAGGAGGTAAGGGCCCTGTTGGAGTGGTGCCAGGAAAATAACCTCTCCTTCAACGTCAACAAAATGAAGGAGCTGATCGTGGACTCCAGGAAACAGCAGAGGGAGCACGTCCACATCGACAAGGTTGCAGTGGACAACGTGAAAAGCTTCAAGTTAAACTTAGTCACTGTCACTAGCTGGCTACCATCTGGTTACTTAGAGGCTGCTGCCATATGTACAATGAGGGAAAAAGGTATTTGATCCCCTGCTGATTTTGTACGTTTGATAATTTCTTTGTCGCTGGACAATCAAATCAATTTATAACATTTTTGACATGCGTTTTTCTGGATTTTTTTGTTGTTATTCTGTCTCTCACTGTTCAAATAAACCTACCATTAAAATTATAGACTGACCATTTCTTTGTCAGTGGGCAAACGTACAAAATCAGCAGGGGATCAAATACTTTTTTCCCTCACTGTACATAGACATTGAACACTGTTCACTTTAATAATGTTTACATACTGTTTTACTAATTTCATATGCATGTACCTACCATCGAGCATCCTGACTGGTTGCATCATTGCCTGGTATGGTAACTGCTCGGCCTCCAACCGCAAGGCTCTACAGAGGGTAGTGCGTACGGCCCAGTAAATCACTGGGGCCAAGCATCCTGCCGTCCGGGACCTCCATACCAGGCGGTGTCAGAGGAAGGACCTAAAAATTGTCAAAGACTCCAGTCACCCTAGTCATAGACTGTTCTCTCTGCTACCGCACTGCAAGCGGTACCGGAGCGCTAAGTCGAGGTCCAAAAGGCTTCTTAACAGCTTCTACCCCCAAGCCATAATACTCCTGAACAGCTAATCAAATGGCTACCCAGACCCCTTTTTTAGGTTGCTGGTACTCTCTGTTTATTATCTATGCATAATCACTTTAACTCTTCCTACATGTACATATTACCTCGATTACCTCGACTAACCGGTGCCCCCGCACATTGACTCTGTACCGGTACACCCTGTATATAGCCTCCACATTGACTCTGTACAGGTACCCCCTGTATATAGTCTCCACATTGACTCTGTACCGTAACACCCTGTATATAGCTTCCACATTGACTCTGTACCGGTATCCCCTGTATAAAGCCTCCACATTGACTCTGTACCGGTACCCCCTGTATATAGCCTCCACATTGACTCTGTACTAAGCATTGTTAGTTAAGGGCTTGTAAGTAAGCATTTCACTGTAAGGTCTACATCTGTTGTATTTGGCGCATGTGACAAATAAAAATGTGATTTGTACTGTATTCTAGTCAAGTCCATCCTATTCAACAATTGCTGTGTGTATATATACTATTCTATCCATGTATTATACAGATATACTACATATTCTATATAGTGTCCATAATGCCTTTACATCCCATCATTCCTATATATATATGTATATGTATATGTATATATGTGTATATGTATATATGTGTATGTGTAAATATGTATGTATATGTATGTATATATATGTGTGTATGTGTATATATGTGTGTATGTATATATATGTGTGTATGTATATATCTGTGTGTATGTGTATATATGTGTGTATGTATATATATGTGTGTATATATACACATATATACATATGTGTGTATATATACACACACACACACACAATCAGACACTGCTCGTCCTAATATGTATATATTTATAAATTACATTCTTTACTTTTAGATGTGTGTGAATTGTTAGATATTACTGCACTGTTGGCGCTAGGAACACAAGCATTTCGCTACACAAGCAATAACGTATGCTAAATGTGTAGGTGACCAATAAAATGTGGTTTTGTTGCTTATTTCCTGTCTTGGTTGTTTCCCTGCATGGTTTTATTTCCTGTCCTGTTTCTCTGTGATGTTTACCACCAAAAAGCACTTGTTACATTTTGAATGCTGCACTTATCAAGAGAACATCCCTGGTCATTCTTACTTCCTCTGATCAGGCGGACGCATTTTGTTTGTGCATTATGTCCAAGTGTTGGAGTGTGCTGCTAGCTATCATAAATAATGTACAGTGTATGTAAATAAATGGTGCCGTCTGGTTTGCTTCATATAAGGAATTTGAAAGGATTTATACTTTTACAATTCACTACAGTGTAAAAACAAAAAGATTGAAGTGGAGGGTGAGTCAAAAAAAAATGTGATGATTGAAAAGGTGAGCGTGGCAGCCTATATTTTTCTCTGCCTGCAAATCGTCCTCCTAAAAGTAAGCTTATATCCTACGTGCATAACATAGCTCAAGAGAAAGTGTATTTCTTGCTGCTTCAAGTTCAATAGCCATAGGTGTGAGATCAGGTGCGGTCTCCATTAAAATAGTAGGCTAGCTAATAGTAGGTTAGCTAATAGTAGGTTAGCTAATAGAAGGCTAGCTAATAGTAGGCTAGCTAATAGTAGGCTATAGCCTATGCAAAGGCAGATAAGTTATGATTAGACTGTACTTTACTACATTAGGTATGAAAATCGTCTCACTCCTAAAAGGTAGGCTATAAAACGTAGTTCAAGTCTCTCCAGCTCTGCTATGAAAGCTACGAGACTTGAAATGGTCACCGACAGTCCAAATTTCCTCTGTGGAGATGAGAGAACCTTCCAGAAGGACAACCATCACTGCAGCACTCCACCAATCAGGCCTTTATGGTAGAGTGGCCAGACGGAAGCCACTCAGTAAAAGGCACATGACAAAAGGCACCTAAAGGACTCAGACCATGAGAAACAAGACTGGGAGACTAGTCAAGATCGAGGGAAAGATGAACAGAGCAAAGTACAGAGAGATCCTTGATGAAAACCTACTCCAGAGCACTCGGGACCTCAGACTGGGGCGAAGGTTCACCTTCCAACAGGACAATGACCCTAAGCACACAGCCAAGACAACGCAGGAGTGGCTCTGGGACAAGTCTCTGAATATCTTTGAGTGGCCCAGCCAGAGTCCGGACTTGCACCCAATCTAACATCTCTGGAGAGACCTGAAAATAGCTGTGCTGCTACGCTCCCCATCCAACCTGATAGAGCTTGAGAGAAACTCCCCAAATACAGGTGTGCCAAGCTTTTAGTGTCATATCCAAGAAGACTCAAATCAAATTGTATTAGTCACATGCGCCGAATACAACAGGTGTAGACCTTAGTGAAATGCTGAATCCAACAGGTGTAGACCTTACAGTGAAATGCTAACTTACAAGCCCCTAACCAACAATGCAGTTTTTTTTATTACAAAAATAAATATGATATTAAACTAACAAATAATTACGGAGCAGCAGTAAAATAACAATAGTGAGATTATATACAGGGGGTACCGGTACAGAGTCAATGTGCGGGGGCACCGGTTAGTCGAGGTAATTGAGGTAATATGTACATGTAAGTAGAGTTAAAGTGATTATGCATAGATGATGATAAGAGAGAGTAGCAGCAGTGTAAAGCTGTAGAAGCTGTTTAGAAGCCTCTTGGACTTGATGCTCCGGTACCGCTTGCCGTGCGGAAGTAGAGAGAACAGTTTATGACTAGGGTGACCGTGATCTCTGCCAAAGGGTCCAAATCATCTCCAATCAATTGAATTTACCACAGGTGGACTCCAATCATGTTGTAGAAACATCTCAAGGATGATCAATGGAAACAGGATGCACCTGAGATCAATGTTGAGTCTCAGCAAAGGGTCTGCATACTGATGAGAACCTGCGTTCTCTGCCTTTTGGTAGGTCAGCCTTGTAAATAAGATTTTGTGCTTAACTGACTTGCTTTGTTAAGTAAAGTTGTAAACATTTCTAAAAAACCTGTTTTTGCTTTGGCATTGTGGGGTATTGTGTGTCGATTTAGAATAAGGCTGTAACGTAACAATTTGGAAAAGTCAAGTTCAGTATATTATTATTATTATTATTATTACATGTTGTGTTTATTTCAGTTTCTTATTATTATTATTATGTTGTGTTTATACTTTAGTTCAGTTTATTATTATTACTATTATTATTATTACTCTTATTAATATTATTATGTTGTGTTTATATTTTAGTTCAGTTTATTATTATTATTATTATTATTATTATTACATGTTGTGTTTATATTTTAGTTCCGTTTATTATTATTATTATGACATGTTGTGTTTATATTTTAGTTCAGTTTATTATTATTATTATGTTGTGTTTATTATTATTATTATTACATGTTGTGATTACATTTTAGTTCAATTTATTATTATTAATATTATTATTATTATTATTACATGTTGTGTTTATATTTTAGTTCAGTTTATTATTATTATTACATGTTGTGTTTATATTTTAGTTCAGTAAATTAATATTACATGTTGTTTATATTTTAGTTCAGTATATTAATATTTACATGTGTTTATTATTACATGTTGTTTATTATTATATGCTGTGTTTATTATTACATGTTGTTTATTATTACATGTTGTGTATGTAAAGTATTTTATTGAGACAGTAAGCCACGGCTGAGAAATGGAACATTAGCCCCTCTGTTGGTCCCAACCTGTCTGTCTTGATTCTCTACTACACGATACTGTCTGACATCACCTGGCCTCCCTCTCTCTCTCTGTTCCTGTATTCTACTACACAATACTGTCTGACCCTACCTGGCCTCCCTCTCTCTCTGTTCCTGTATTCTACTACACAATACTGTCTGACCCTACCTGGTCTCCCTCTCTCTCTCTGTTCCTGTATTCTACTACACAATACTGTCTGCCCTCACCTGGCCTCCCTCTCTCTCCCTGTTCCTGTATTCTACTACACATACTGTCTGACCTCACCTGGCCTCCCTCTCTCTGTTCCTTTATTCTACTACACAATACTGTCTGACCCTACCTGGCCTCCCTCTCTCTGTTCCTGTATTCTACTACACAATACTGTCTGCCCTCACCTGGCCTCACTCTCTCTCTCTGTTGCTGTATTCTACTACACAATACTGTCTGACCTCACCTGGCCTCCCTCTCTCTCTCTGTTCCTGTATTCTACTACACAATACTGTCTGATCTCACCTGGCCTCCCTCTCTCTCTCTGTTCCTGTATTCTACTACACAATACTGTCTTACCCTACCTGGCCTCCCTCTCTCTCTGTTCCTGTATTCTACTACACGATACTGTCTGACCCTACCTGGCCTCCCTCTCTCTCTCTGTTCCTGTATTCTACTACACAATACTGTCTGACCCTACCTGGCCTCCCTCTCTCTCTCTGTTCCTGTATTCTACTACACATTACTGTCTGACCCTACCTGGTCTCCCTCTCTCTCTCTCTGTTCCTGTATTCTACTACATGATACTGTCTAATCCTACATGGCCTCACTCTCTCTGTTCCTGTATTCTACTACACAATACTGTCTGATCTCACCTGGCCTCCCTCTCTCTCTCTGTTCCTGCATTTTACTACACGATACTGTCTGACCCTACCTGGCCTCCCTCTCTCTCTCTGTTCCTGTATTCTACTACACAATACTGTCTGACCCTACCTGGCCTCCCCCTCTCTCTGTTCCTGTATTCTACTACACAATACTGTCTGACCTCACCTGGCCCCCACTCTCTCTCTGTTCCTGTATTCTACTACACAATACTGTCTGACCCTACCTGGCCTCCCTCTCTCTCGGTTCCTGTATTCTACTACATGATACTGTCTGACCCTACCTGGCCTCCCTCTCTCTCTCTCTCAAATCAAATCAAATCAAATTTATTTATATAGCCCTTCGTATATCAGCTGAAATCTCAAAGTGCTGTACAGAAACCCAGCCTAAAACCCCAAACAGCAAGCAATGCATGTGAAAGAGGCACGGTGGCTAGGAAAAACTCCCTAGGAAAAACTCCCTAGAAAGGACAAAAACCTAGGAAGAAACCTAGAGAGGAACCAGGCTATGAGGGGTGGCCAGTCCTCTTCTGGCTGTGCCGGGTGGATATTATAACTGAACATGGTCAAGATGTTAAAATGTTCATAAATGACCAGCATGGTCAAATAATAATAATCATTGTAGTTGTCGAGGGTGCAACAAGCACGTCCGGTGAACAGGTCAGGGTTCCGTAGCCGCAGGCAGAACAGTTGATCCTGGAGCAGCAGCATGGCCAGGTGGACTGGGGACAGCAAGGAGTCATCATGCCAGGTAGTCCCGAGGCATGGTCCTAGGGCTCAGGTCCTCCGAGAGAAAGAAAGAAAGAGAGAAAGAAAGAATTAGAGAGAGCATATTTAAATTCACACAGGACACCGGATAAGACAAGAGAATACTCCAGATGAAACAGACTGACCCTAGCCCCCCGGCACATAAACTACTGCAGCATAAATACTGGAGGCTGAGACAGGAGGGATCAGAAGACACTGTGGCCCCATCCGATGATACCCCCGGACAGGGCCAAACAGGCAGGCTATAACCCCACCCACTTTGCCAAAGCACAGCCCCCACACCACTAGAGGGATGTCTACAACCACCAACTTACCGTCCGAAGACAAGGCCGAGTATAGCCCACAAAAATCTCCGCCATGGCACAACCCAAGGGGGGGCGCCAACCCAGACAGGAAGACCACGTCAGTGACTCAACCCACTCAAGTGACGCACCCCTCCCATGGACGGCATGGAAGAACACCAGTAAGTCAGTGACTCAGCCCCTGTAATAGGGTTAGAGGCAGAGAATCCCAGTGGAAAGAGGGGAACCGGCAAGGCAGAGACAGCAAGGGCGGTTCGTTGCTCCAGCCTTTCCGTTCACCTTCACACTCCTGGGCCAGACTACACTTAATCATAGGACCTACTGAAGAGATAAGTCTTCAGTAAAGACTTAAAGGTTGAGACTGAGTCTGCGTCTCTCACATGGGTAGGCAGACCATTCCATAAAAATGGAGCTCTATAGGAGAAAGCCCTACCTCCAGCCGTTTGCTTAGAAATTCTAAGGACAATTAGGAGGCCTGCGTCTTGTGACTGTAGCATACGTGTAGGTATGTACGGCAGGACCAAATCGGAAAGATAGGTAGGAGCAAGCCCATGTAATGCTTTGTAGGTTAGCAGTAAAACCTTGAAATCAGCCCTTGCCTTAACAGGAAGCCAGTGTAGGGAGGCTAGCACTGGAGTAATATGATCAAATTTCTTGGTTCTAGTCAGGATTCTAGCAGCCGTATTTAGCACTAACTGAAGTTTGTTTAGTGCTTTATCCGGGTAGCCAGAAAGTAGAGCATTGCAGTAGTCCAGCCTAGAAGTAACAAAAGCATGGATTAATTTTTCTGCGTCATTTTTGGACAGAAAGTTTCTGATCTTTGCAATGTTACGTAGATGGAAAAAAGCTGTCCTTGAAACAGTCTTGATATGTTCTTCAAAAGAGAGATCAGGGTCCAGAGTAACACCGAGGTCCTTCACAGTTTTATTTGAGACGACTGTACAACCATCCAGATTAATTGTCAGATTGAACAGAAGATCTCTTTGTTTCTTGGGACCTAGAACAAGCATCTCTGTTTTGTCCGACTTTAAAAGTAGAAAGTTTGCAGCCATCCACTTCCTTATGTCTGAAACACAGGCTTCTAGCGAGGGCAATTTTGGAACTTCACCATGTTTCATTAAAATGTACAGCTGTGTGTCGTCCGCATAGCAGTGAAATTTAACATTATGTTTTCGAATGACATCCCCAAGAGGTAATATATATAGTGAAAACAATAGTGGTCCTAAAACGGAATCTTGAGGAACACCGAAATTTACAATTGATTTGTCAGAGGACAAACCATTCACAGAGACAAACTGATATCTTTCCGACAGATAAGATCTAAACCAGACCAGAACTTGTCCATGTAGACCAATTTGGGTTTCCAATCTCTCCAAAAGAATGTGGTGATCGATGGTATCAAAAGCGGCACTAAGATCTAGGAGCACGAGGACAGATGCAGAGCCTCGTTCTGACGTCATTAAAAGGTCATTTACCACCTTCACAAGTGCAGTCTCAGTGCTATGATGGGGTCTAAAACCAGACTGAAGCGTTTCGTATACATTGTTTGTCTTCAGGAAGGCAGTGAGTTGCTGTGCAACAGCTTTTTCAAAAAATTTTGAGAGGAATGGAAGATTCGATATAGGCCGATAGTTTTTTATAATTTCTGGGTCAAGATTCGGCTTTTTCAAGAGAGGCTTTATTACTGCCACTTTTAGTGAGCTTGGTACACATCCGGTGGATAGAGAGCCGTTTATTATGTTCAACATAGGAGGGCCAAGCACAGGAAGCAGCTCTTTCAGTAGTTTAGTTGGAATATGGTCCAGTATGCAGCTTGAAGGTTTGGAGGCCATGATTATTTTCATCATTGTGTCAAGAGATATAGTACTAAAACACTTTAGTATCTCCCTTGAGCCAAGGTCCTGGCAGAGTTGTGCAGACTCAGGACAATGGAGCTTTGGAGGAATACCCAGATTTAAAGAGGAGTCCGTAATTTGCTTTCTAATGATCATGATATTTTCTTCAAAGAAGTTCATAAATGTATTACTGCTGAAGTGAAAGCCATCCTCCATTTGCGAATGCTGCTTTTTAGTTAGCTTTGCGACAGTATCAAAAATAAATTTCGGATTTTTCTTATTTTCCTCAATTAAGTTGGAAAAATAGGATGATCGAGCAGCAGTGAGGGCTCTTCGATACTGCACGGTACTGTCTTTCCAAGCTAGTCAGAAGACTTCCAGTTTGGTGTGGCGCCATTTCCGTTCCAATTTTCTGGAAGCTTGCTTCAGAGCTCGTGTATTTTCTGTATACCAGGGAGCTAGCTTCTTATGACAAATGTTTTTAGTTTTTAGGGGTGCAACTGCATCTAGGGTATTGCGCAAGGTTAAATTGAGTTCCTCGGTTAGGTGGTTAACTGATTTTTGTCCTCTGACATCCTTGGGTAGGCAGAGGGAGTCTGGAAGGGCATAAAGGAATCTTTGGGTTGTCTGAGAATTTATAGCACAACTTTTAATGCTTCTTGGTTGGGGTCTGAGCAGATTATTTGTTGCGATTGCGAACGTAAAAAAATGGTGGTCCGATAGTCCAGGGTTATGAGGAAAAACATTAAGATCCACAACATTTATTCCATGGGACAAAACTAGGTCCAGAGTATGACTGTGGCAGTGAGTAGGTCCAGAGACATGTTGGGCAAATCCCACTGAGTCGATGATGGCTCCGAAAGCCTTTTGGAGTGGGTCTGTGGACTTTTCCATGTGAATATTAAAGTCACCAAAAATTTGAATGTTATCTGCAATGACTACAAGGTCCAATAGGAATTCAGGGAACTCAGTGAGGAACACTGCATATGGCCCAGGAGGCCTGTAAACAGTAGCTATAAAAAGTGATTGAGTAGGCTGCATAGATTTCATGACTAGAAGCTCAAAAGACAAAAACGTCGTTGTTGTTTTTTGGGGGGTAAATTTAAATTTGCTATCATAAATGTTAGCAACACCTCCGCCTTTGCGGGATGCACGGGGGATATGGTCACTAGTGTAACCAGGGGGTGAGGCCTCATTTAACACAGTAAATTCATCAGGCTTAAGCCATGTTTCAGTCAGGCCAATCACATCAAGATTATGATCAGTGATTAGTTCATTGACTATAACTGCCTTTGAAGTGAGGGATCTAACATTAAGTAGCCCTATTTTGAGATGTGAGGTATCACAATCTCTTTCAATAATGGCAGGGATGGAGGAGGTCTTTATACTAGTGAGATTGCTAAAGCGAACACCGCCATCTTTAATTTTGCCCAACCTAGATCGAGGCACAGACACGGTTTCAATGGGGATAGCTGAGCTGACTACACTGACTGTGCTAGTGGCAGACTCCACTAAACTGGCAGGCTGGCTAACAGCCTGCTGCCTGGCCTGCACCCTATTTCATTGTGGAGCTAGGGGAGTTAGAGCCCTGTCTATGTTCGTAGATAAGATGAGAGCACCCCTCCAGCTAGGATGGAGTCTGTCACTCCTCAACAGGCCAGGCTTGGTCCTGTTTGTGGGTGAGTCCCAGAAAGAGGGCCAATTATCTACAAATTCTATCTTTTGGGAGGGGCAGAAAACAGTTTTCAACCAGCGATTGAGTTGTGAGACTCTGCTGTAGAGCTCATCACTCCCCTAACTGGGAGAGGGCCAGAGACAGTTAATCGATGCCGACACATCTTTCTAGCTGATTTACACGCTGAAGCTATGTTGCGCTTGGTGACCTCTGACTGTTTCATCCTAACATCGTTGGTGCCGACGTGGATAACAATATCTCTATACTCTCTACACTCGCCAGTTTTAGCTTTAGCTAGCACCGTCTTTAGATTAGCCTTAACGTCGGTAAACCTGTCCCCTGGTAAACAGTGTATGATCGCTGGATGATTCGTTTTTAGTCTAATACTGGGGGTAATGGAGTCGCCAATGACTAGGGTTTTCAATTTGTCAGAGCTAATGGTGAGAGGCTTCGGCGTCTCAGACCCCACAATGGGAGGAGCAGAGACCAGAGAAGTTTCGGCCTCCGACTCCGACTCGCTTAATGGGGAGTACCGGTTGAAAGTTTCTGTCGGCTGATTAAGCGACACCGGTTGAGCATTCCTACAGCGTTTCCAGAATCCATGAGAAAGTTGTCCGGCTGCGGGGACCGTGCGAGGGGGTTTATACTAACGTTACTATCTGTACTTACTGGTGCCACAGACGCTGTTTCATCCTTTCCTACACTGAAATTGCCCTTGCCTAACGATTGCGTCTGAAGCTGGGCTTGCAGCACAGCTATCCTCGCCGTAAAGTGATCGTTCTCCTGTATATTATAAGTACAACGACTGCAATTAGAAGGCATTCTGTTAATGTTACTTAGCTTCGGCTGTTTGAAGTCCTGACGAACCATGTCCAGATAAAACCTCCGGGGTGAAAAAGTTGAATGAAAAAAGTTGAGTGAGGGAAAAACTAAATATATACGGTAATGAAAAAGTAAAAACCGTGAAGTAGTCAGGTAGCAAATTAAGATCAACAACAAAACGCACAGCAGCACGTAAACAAGTCTGCAAGTTGTGACCGGAAACTAACCCCTACACCCTAACTAACCCCAACCCCTACACCCTCACTAACCCTAACTAACCCCTACACCCTAACTAACCCCAAACCTATCAAGGGCAGCATGACAGGTCAGTCTAACCCTAGTCCCACCAAGGGCAGCATGACAGGTCAGTCTAACCCTAGTCCCACCAAGGGCAGTATGACAGGTCAGTCTAACCCTAGTCCCACCAAGGGCAGCATGACAGGTCAGTCTAACCCTAGTCCTACCAAGGGCAGCATGACAGGTCAGTCTAACCCTAGTCCTACCAAGGGCATCATGACAGGTGAGGAGAGGGTCCAGAATTAGAATGATGAGAACCCTTTAATCTCCAACTCATCTGACATTACAAAATCAACATTCCATTCCCGCAGATTCTTCCTTTAACTAGCTGTGGAAGTTTGACAGTGTGTTGTTGTTGACAGGCTCTATGACAGTAGGAGACCTGGTGATGGTGAATGGTCTGCTGTTCCAGCTCTCTCTGTCTCTTAACTTCCTGTTGTTGTTGACAGGCTCTATGACAGTAGGAGACCAGGTGATGTTGTATGGTCTGCTGTTCCAGCTCTCTCTGTCTCTTAACTTCCTGTTGTTGTTGACAGGCTCTATGACAGTAGGAGACCTGGTGATGGTGAATGGTCTGCTGTTCCAGGTCTCTCTGCCTCTTAACTTCCTGTTGTTGTTGACAGACTCTATGACAGTAGAAGACCTGGTGATGGTGAATGGTCTGCTGTTCCAGCTCTCTCTGTCTCTTAACGTCCTGTTGTTGTTGACAGGCTCTATGACAGTAGGAGACCTGGTGATGGTGAATGGTCTGCTGTTCCAGCTCTCTCTGCCTCTTAACTTCCTGGGCACCGTGTACAGAGAGACACTCCAGGCCCTGATCGACATGAATACACTCTTCACACTGCTCAGTGTTGACACCAAGATCAAGGTAACACACACCAATTGCACCCTATTCCCTATGTAGTGCACTTCTTTTGGCTCAGAGCCCACCTTGTGCTGGGCTAGAGCTAAGATCTATCTAGAACACTGTAATTACTGACCAGCTGTACACAGTATTCCTAAAGGTTCTATACTTATAGTCCAGTTCTAGAACACTGTAATTACTGACTAGCTACACACAGTATTCCTAAAGGTCCTATACTTATAGTCCAGTTTTAGAACACTGTAATTACTGACTAGCTACACACAGTATTCCTAAGGGTTGGGTTCTATACCTATGGTCCAGTTCCTCTCCTCTGTCTATAGGAGATGGAGCAGGCCTCTGCCCTCCTTTAGACCCCCCCCCACCCCAGGGGGGTCAGGGGTAAGTCTATAGTAGCTAGTCTATCCTAACTCTCCTGTCTCTCTACTCTAGGACAGAGAGCTGGCCCCTCCTCTCTTCGTCACCCCTCAAGATGCCACCATCAGGTTTGAGGATGTCTACTTTGAGTACCTGGAAGGACAGAAGGTTCTAGAGGGCATCTCCTTCCAGGCGCCGGCTGGGAAGAAGGTGGCCATTGTAGGAGGGAGCGGATCAGGGTAGGTACTAATTTAGAAAGGCCTTGACCTGTCTGAAATGGTCATATGAAGTGCACTGGTCAATAGTAGGGTTGCACATTTCTGGTAGCTTTCTCAAAGTCCCTGGAATTGGTTGGGAATAACCAGGAAATCCAGAATCGCCCAAGCAGGATTTCTGGAGAACCAGGACATTTTGGGAATGTTACCAGGATTTCTGGAGAACCAGGACATTTTGGGAACGTTACCAGGACTTAGCAACATTAGTCAACAGTGTTCATCTGTAACATCCTGGTCTGATTGTCCACGTTTCCATGCTCACAGTATTCCACATAGTAGCTCATATTCCACTTAAGGTCTTATTCAGGATGAGCTGTTTACATGCACCTTTAGTATCCTGTTCACAAGTATCCCTGTAGCCCTGAATAAACAGAATATTCCTCATTGAAGTTCATATGGGCTAAATGGAATAGTAACTGAAGTCTGGACACTGGCTGTAGGCCTATGACCTCACCTGTAGGCCTATGACTTCACCTGTAGGCCTATGACCTCACCTGTAGGCCTATGACCTCACGTGTAGAACCAATGACCTCACGTGTAGAACCAATGACCTCACCTGTAGGCCTATGACCTCACCTGTAGGCCTATGACCTCACCTGTAGGCCTATGACCTCACACCTGTAGAGTAATATGTTATTAACTCAGAATGATGCATTTCTTGCAGTTATAGGATACAACAAATGTGCATTTTGTCTCAGGAACAGTAGTGGAGTCATATGTCTTCCTTTCAGCATGTCTTGAGAAAATGCCAAGGCGCGGTTAATGTGTTATCTTTGACTCTGTTATGGAAGCACACCGTATTTCAACCACATCAAATGTCTTATCAAAAACATGTTAAATCGTTTTCATCAGCTTTTGATTTCCTTAAAACCAGTCAAACTGATGACATTTGAAATGTTGCACAGGACCAATCTTTCCAGTGTTTTGGATGCTGTTGAGTTTTCTCCCAGTAACTAATGGAAACAGACAACTTGTTAACTACATTACTGATGCATTAATTCTGTCGATGTAAGACGTTGTTCTGCTGAACACTACTTTATTTAGTCTGTTATGACAGAAGAGTATGTTTATTTAGTCTGTTATGACAGAAGAGTATGTATCTAACTATAGTTTACAAAAAAAATGGCCCACCAAATGTCAGTAATTGTAATGTGGCCTACCAAATGTCAGTAATTAGAATATGGCCTAACAAATGTCAGTAATTATCCTGTTAGGGCTAGGGGGCAGTATTTACACGGCCGGATAAAAAACGTACCCGATTTAATCTGGTTACTACTCCTACCCAGTAACTAGAATATGCATATAATTATTGGCTTTGGATAGAAAACACCCTAAAGTTTCTAAAACTTTTTGAATGGTGTCTGTGAGTATAACAGAACTCATATGGCAGGCAAAAACCTGAGAAGATTCCTTAAAGGAAGTGCACTCTCTGACAAGATCTTGTTCTTCTTGTCTCTGTTTATTGAAGACTGAGGATCTTTGCTGTAACGTGACACTTCCTACGGCTCCCATTGGTTCTCAGAGCCCGGGAAAAAGCTGAATGATGTCATTCCAGCCCCAGGCTGAAACACATTTGCGCTTTTGGCAAGTGGCCGATAAGAGGATAATGGGCTTAGGCGCGTGCACGAGTCGATCCCGTGCTTTATTTTCTTTAGTCTATTTACCTAAACGCAGATTCCCGGTCGGAATATTATCGCTTTTTTACGAGAAAAATTGCGTAAAATTGATTTTAAACAGCGGTTGACATGCTTCGAAGTACGGTAATGGAATATTTAGAATTTTTTTGTCACGAAATGCGCCGTGCTCGTCACCCTTATTTACCATTCGGATAGTGTCTTGAACGCACGAACAAAACGCCGCTGTTTGAACATAACTATGGATTATTTGGGACCGAACCAACATTTGTTATTGAAGTAGAAGTCCTGGGAGTGCATTCTGACGAAGGACACCAAAGGTAATCAAACTTTCTAATAGTAAATCGGAGTTTGGTGAAGGCTAAACTTGCTGGGTGTCTAAATAGCTAGCCCTGTGATGCCGGGCTATCTACTTAGAATATTTCAAAATGTGCTTTCACCAAAAAGCTATTTTAAAATCGGACATATCAAGTGCATAGAGGAGTTCTCTATCTATAATTTTTTAA
This sequence comes from Salmo trutta, assembly GCF_901001165.1. Classification (NCBI taxonomy): domain Eukaryota; kingdom Metazoa; phylum Chordata; class Actinopteri; order Salmoniformes; family Salmonidae; genus Salmo; species Salmo trutta. The sequence goes on along the minus strand of NC_042969.1, from coordinate 42,541,217 downwards.
ATAATTGTTATGCTTTTTGTGAACGTTTATCGTGAGTAATTTAGTAAATTTAGTAAATCTGGGTTTTTGTGACATTATATGCTAGCTTGAAAAATGGGTGTCTGGTTATTTCTGGCTGGGTACTCTGCTGACATAATGTCACAACATCCACAGAAGGTGGTGCCTCTCCTCGGTCGAGCGGCGCTCGGCGGTCGTCGTCGCCGGCCTACTAGCTGCCACCGATCTGTGTTTCAGTGTCTGTTAGTTATGTCTGTTTTGTGATTGCACCTGTTTTGTGTTTGTCATTAGTGGGCGGGTATTTAGTCTGTCTGTGTTTAGCTAGGATTCGTGCGGGATTGTTCTTTGTTACGTGTGGTGTTACTTTTATTGTATAGGCATTAGGGTTGCCGGGCTGCGCCCCGTCTGCCTTTTGAGCGGAGCTTCGTTTAACCTGTTATGGCTAGGGGGCAGTATTTTCACGGCTGGATAAAAAACGTACCCAATTTAATCTGATTATTAGTCCTGCCCAGAAACTGGAATATGCATATAATTATTAGCTTTGGAGAGAAAACACTCCAAAGTTTCTGAAACTGTTTGAATGGTGTCTGTGAGTATAACAGAACTCCTATGGCAGGCAAAAACCTGAGATGCTTCTGTTCAGGAAGTACCCTGTCTGAACATTTCTTGCCCTTCTTTATTATCTCTATCGTTTACAAAGGATCTCTGCTCTTACGTGACACTTCACACGTCTCCAATGAGGTCTCATAGCCCGGGAAAAACAGGAATGACGTAATTCAAAGCCCTGGCTGAAACAAAGGAGAGCAAAAGCTAAGTGGTCACTCAATGGACTAAGCCTTAGGCGCGTGACACACCCCGCCCCCGGCTTTCGGTTTTTTCCTCAGTTTACAGACAGGCAGATTCCCGGTCGGAATATTATCGCTTCTCTACGAGATAAATTGCATAAATATTGGTTTTAAACAGCGGTTGACATGCTTCGAAGTACGGTAATGGAATATTTAGTAATTTTTTGTCATATTTTGCGTCATGCTCGTGGCCGAGATTTAGCGTTGGGATAGTGTCTAGAACGCACGAACAAAACGTCGCTGTTTGGATATAACGATGGATTATTTGGGACCAAACCTACATTTGTTATTGAAGTAGAAGTCCTGGCAGTGTATTCTGATGAAGAACAAGCAAGGTAAGAACATTTTTCTTATAGGAAATGTGATTTTGGTGAAGGCTAAACTTGCAGGGTGTCTAAATAGCTAGCCCTGTAACGCCGGGCTATGTACTTACATTATTGCAAAATGTGCTTCATCCGAAAAGCTATTTTAAAATCGGACATATCGAGTGCATAGAGGAGTTCTGTATCTATAATTCTTAAAATAATTGTTATGCTTTTTGTGAACGTTTATCGTGAGTAATTTAGTAAAATCACCGGAAGTGTTCGGTGGGAATGCTAGTTCTGAACGTCACATGCTAATGTAAAAAGCTGGTTTTTGATATAAATATGAACTTGATTGAACAGAAATGCATGTATTGTATAACACAATGTCCTAGGTGTGTCATCTGATGAAGATCATCAAAGGTTAGTGCTGCATTTAGATATGGTTTGGGTTTATGTGACATGATATGCTAGCTTGAAAAATGGCTGTGTGATTATTTCTGGCTGGGTACTCTGCTGACATAATCTAATGTTTTGCTTTCGCTGTAAAGCCTTTTTGAAATCGGACAGTTTGGTTAGATAAAGGAGAGCCTTGTCTTTAAATAGCTGTAAAATAGTCATATGTTTGAAAAGTGTAAGTTTTCGGATTTAGAGGAGTTTGAATTTCGCGCCCCGCCCATCATTGGATATTGGAGCAGACGTTCCGCTAGCGGAACGTGTAGATGTAAGAGGTTTTAAGTCATTTTTGACTGTTATGCTCTCAGCCATATATGGATCTTGCCATTGGATTATTAAATTAAGTTTGTTCCAATGGACCTCAGTCTCCTGCGCTTGACTCACTCCTTAAACGGTTCATTCCGCTCGTGACAGAATCTCGCACCAATTTATGGAGTCAGCAGGGACGGAAACATTTTCAATGGAGGAACAAGTCTCCCAACATGCCCGCCTCCTCCAGCGACTGGGCACGGCCATGGACCAGGTGCTGACCCGATTGGAGAGCTGGGAGCGAGTCGCTCCATCACCCCCACCAGGACCAAGTCATCACCCTGCGCCCCTACCGAATCCAACCGAACCCAGTACAAGCGGGATACGAATCATGGCTCCCAGGGAGTTCGATGGGACGGCCGCTGGGTGCAAGGGGTTTTTGCTCCAGTTGGACCTGTACCTGGCAACCGTCCGGCCCTATCCCTCCGATGAAGAGAAGGTGAGCGTCCTCGTCTCGTGCCTCACGGGTAGAGCCCTGGAATGGGCCAACGCCGTCTGGGAGGGCCCAGACTCAGCGAAGGACAACTACCCAGAGTTCGCTCGCCGCTTCCGGGCGGTATTCGATCATCCCCCGGAGGGCAAGGCGGCGGGCGAGCGATTATTTCATCTGAGGCAGGAGACGAGGAGTGCTCAGGACTTTGCTCTGGAGTTCCGGACTCTAGCCGCCGGATCGGGGTGGAATGAGCGGGCCCTGATTGACCACTACAGGTGTAGTCTACGTGAGGACGTCCGCCGGGAGCTGGCTTGCCGGGACCATACCACCACTCTGGACCAGTTGATTGATTTGTCCATCAGGCTGGACAACCTGCTGGCTGCCCGGGGACGTTCCGATCGGGGCCTATTCATTCCACCTCCCATCCCTCCTGCTCCAACGCCCATGGAGCTTGGAGGGACTGCTGCTGGGAGGACCGGGGGGGGCCTCTCCTGCACCCACTGTGGCCGTAGAGGACACACTGCGGACCAGTGCTGGAGAGGTTCTCCCGGGAATTCAGATGGCAGGCAGAGCACCCCATCGACCCCCCAGGTGAGTCAGCACCAGCCACACCCAGAGCTCCCTGTCGACCACATGTATGTCTCTGTTTTCTTCCCTGAGTTTTCCCCTCACTCCCAGTATAAGGCACTAGTCGATTCAGGCGCAGCTGGGAGTTTTATGGACCGAAGTGTTGCTGATAAGTTAGGGATTCCCCTGGTTAAACTGGACCAACCCTTCTCCGTGCACGCTTTAGATAGTCGACCACTAGGGTCTGGCCAAGTGAGGGAGGTAACAGTGCCACTGGTCATGGTAACGCAGGGGGGTCATGAGGAACGTATCAGCCTGTTTCTTATTGATTCCCCGGCATTTCCGGTGGTGCTGGGACTTCCCTGGCTAGCCTCTCACAATCATCAGATTTCATGGGGGCAGAGGGCTCTTAAGGGGTGGTCGAGGGAGTGCTCAGGTAGGTGTATAGGAGTTTCCATCGGTGCAACCACGGTGGAGAGTCCAGACCAAGTCTCCACTGTACACATTTCCTCTGAATATGCCGATTTGGCTATCGCCTTCAGTAAAACGAAGGCGACTCAATTACCACCCCATCGACAGGGGGATTGTGTGATAAACCTCCAGGCTGGCGCGGCCCTTCCTAAAAGTCACGTGTATCCTCTGTCGCAGGAGGAGACAGTGGCTATGGAGACATACGTCACTGAATCCTTGAGACAGGGATACATTCGGCCATCTAAATCACCCGTCTCCTCGAGTTTCTTTTTTGTGAAGAAGAAGGGGGAGGCCTGCGCCCGTGCATTGATTATAGAGGTCTAAATTCTATCACAGTGGGGTTCAGTTACCCACTACCTCTCATTGCTACGGCCGTGGAGTAATTTCACGGGGCGCGCTTTTTCACCAAACTAGATCTCAGGAGCGCGTATAACCTGGTGCGTATCCGAGATGGAGACGAGTGGAAGACCGCAATTAGTACCACATCTGGCCATTATGAGTACCTCGTCATGCCGTATGGGTTAAAGAATGCTCCCGCCGTATTCCAATCCTTTGTGGATGAGGTTCTCAGGGACATGCTCGGGCAGGGGGTGGTGGTGTACATCGATGACATCCTGATCTACTCCGCCACTCGCGCCGCGCATGTGGCTCTGGTGCGTAAAGTGCTTGGGCGGCTGCTGGAGCATGACCTATACGTCAAGGCTGAGAAATGTGAGTTCTTCCAACAAGCCGTTTCTTTTGTGGGATATCGCATTTCCACCACAGGGGTGGTAATGGAAGATGACCGCGTTACGGCTGTGCGTAATTGGCCGACCCCTACCACTGTAAAGGAGGTGCAGCGGTTCTTGGGGTTCGCCAATTATTACCGGAGGTTTATCCAGGGTTTTGGCCAGGTGGCAGCTCCCATTACCTCACTGATGAAGGGGGGTCCGGTGCAATTGCGGTGGTCGGCAGAGGCGGACAGAGCCTTCCGTCGTCTGAAGGTTCTGTTTACCAATGCTCCGGTGCTGGCGCATCCGGATCCCTCTTTGCCATTCATAGTGGAGGTGGACGCGTCCGAGGCTGGGGTGGGAGCTGTGCTTTCGCAGCGTTCGAGCGCTCCTCCGAAGCTCCGCCCCTGCACATTCTTTTCTAAGAAGCTGAGCCCGGCGGAGCGCAACTATGATGTGGGGACAGGGAGTTGTTAGCTGTGGTCAAGGCTTTGACAGTGTGGAGACATTGGCTTGAGGGGGCACGTCACCCTTTTCTCATCTGGACCGACCACCGTAACCTGGAGTACATCCGGGCAGCGAGGAGACTTAATCCTCGTCAAGTCAGGTGGGCCATGTTCTTTATGAGGTTTCAGTTCACCCTTTCGTACATTCCGGGTTCTCGGAACCGGAAGGCCGACGCACTGTCACATCTCTACGACACCGAGGAGCGGACCATCGATCCCACTCCCATACTCCCTGCTTCCTGTCTGGTGGCACCGGTGGTGTGGGAGGTGGATGCGGACATCGAGCGGGCGGGTCGGTTCGAACCCACTCCACCTCAATGTCCCGCGGGTCGGAAGTTCGTTCCGCTGGGTGTTCGCGATCGCTTGATCCGATGGGCCCACACTCTACCTTCCTCGGGTCACCCTGGGGTGGAACGGACAGTGCGAGGCCTGAGGGGGAAGTACTGGTGGCCCACCTTGGTAGAGGATGTAAGACACTATGTCTCTTCCTGTTCGGTGTGCGCTCAGTGCAAGGCTCCTAGGCACCTGCCTCGAGGGAAATTACAGCCCCTCCCCGTTCCACAGCGACCATGGTCTCACCTCTCGGTGGATTTCCTTACGGATCTCCCGCCATCTCAGGGAAATACTACGATCCTGGTTGTTGTGGATCGGTTCTCGAAGTCCTGCCGTCTGCTTCCGTTGCCCGGTCTTCCTACGGCCCTACAGACCGCGGAGGCCCTATTCACCCACGTCTTCCGGCACTACGGGGTGCCCGAGGACATCGTATCTGATCGGGGTCCCCAGTTCACGTCCAGGGTGTGGAAGTCGTTTATGGAGAGGCTGGGGGTCTCGGTCAGCCTGACCTCGGGTTTCCACCCCGAGAGTAATGGGCAGGTAGAGCGCATTAACCAGGATGTGGGCAGGTTTCTGCGGTCATATTGCCAGGACCGGCCAGGGGAGTGGGCGCGGTTCGTACCCTGGGCCGAGATGGCCCAGAACTCTCAGCGCCACTCCTCTACTAACCTGTCACCCTTCCAGGTCGTGTTGGGGTATCAGCCGGTCCTGGTGCCATGGCAACAGAGCCAGACAGAGGCTCCTGCAGTGGAGGAATGGGTCCAGCGCTCTAGGGAGACCTGGAATGCGGTCCAGGAGTGTATAAAGAAGGCTGGAGAACGACACAAGGAGAGCGCTGACCGCCACCGCAGTGAGGCCCCGGTGTTTAACCCAGGGGATAGAGTCTGGCTCTCGACCCGGAACCTGCCCCTCCGCCTTCCCTGCCGGAAGCTGGGTCCGCAATTTGTGGGGCCATTCAAAGTCCTAAGGAGAACAAACGAGGTGTGTTATAGGTTACAACTTCCTACATATTACCGTATTAACCCCTCGTTTCATGTGTCTCTCCTCAGGCCGGTGGTAGCTGGTCCGCTGCAGGACGCTGAGGTGCGGGAGGTCCCCCCGCCCCCCCTGGACATCGGAGGGGCCCCGGCGTACACAGTCCGGGCCATCTTGGACTCCCGACGTCGGTTGGGGGGCCTACAGTACCTCGTGGACTGGGAGGGGTACGGTCCGGAGGAGAGGTGCTGGGTCCCGGCGAGGGACATTCTGGATGAAGCCATGTTGCGGAATTTCCACAACCTCCACCCGGATCGCCCAGCGCCTCGCCTTCCGGGTCGTCCCCGAGGCCGGTGTCGGCGCGCTGCGGGACCCGCGCGTCAGGGGAGGGGTACTGTCACAACATCCACAGAAGGTGGCGCCTCTCCTCGGTCGAGCGGCACTCGGCGGTCGTCGTCGCCGGCCTACTAGCTGCCACCGACCTGTGTTTCAGTGTCTGTTAGTTATGTCTGTTTTGTGATTGCACCTGTTTTGTGTTTGTCATTAGTGGGGGGGTATTTAGTCTGTCTGTGTTTAGCTAGGATTCGTGCGGGATTGTTCTTTGTTACGTGTGGTGTTACTTTTATTGTATAAGCATTAGGGTTGCCGGGCTGCGCCCCGTCTGCCTTTTGAGCGGAGCTTCGTTTAAAATGTGGCCTACCAAATGTCAGTAATTATAATATGGCCAAACAAATGCCAGTAATTAAAATGTGGCCTACCAAATGTCAGTAATTATAATAGGGCTACCAAATGTCAGTAATTATAATGTGGTCTACCAAATGCCAGTAATTATAATGTGGGCTACCAAATATCAGTAATTATAATGTGGCCTACCAAATGTCAGTAATTATAATATGGCCCACCAAATGTCAGTAATTATAATATGGCCCACCAAATGCCAGTAATTATAATGTGGCCAACCAAATGTCAGTAATTATAATGTCAGTAATTATAATATGGCCTACCAAATGTCAGTAATTATAATATTGCCTACCAAATGTCAGTATTTATAATGTGGCCTACCAAATGTCAGTAATTATAATATGGCCTACCAAATGTCAGTAATTATAATGGGGCCAACCAAATGTCAGTACTTATAATATGGCCTACCAAATGTCAGTAGTTCTAATGTGGCCTACGAAATGGCACAAATTATAATATGGCCTACCAAATGTCAGTAATTATAATGTGGCCTACCAAATGTCAGTAATTATAATATGGCCTACCAAATGTCAGTAATTATAATGGGGCCTACCAAATGTCAGTAATTATAATATGGCCTACCAAACGTCAGTAAATATGTGGCATACCAAATGTCAGTAATTATAATGGGGCCTACCAAATGTCAGTAATTAAAATATGTCCCACCAAATGTCAGTAATTATAATGTGGCCTACCAAATGTCAGTAATTATAATGTGGCCTACCAAATGTCAGTAATTTAATGTGGCCTACCAAATGTCAGTAATTATAATGGGGCCTACCAAATGTCAGTAATTATAATATGGCCTACCAAATGTCAGTAAATACAATGTGGCCTACCAATTGTCAGTAATTATAATGGGGCCTACCAAATGTCAGTCATTATAATATGGCCCACCAAATGTCAGTAATTATAATATGGCCTACCAAATGGCACAAATTATAATATGGTCTACCAAATGCCAGTAATTATAATGTGGCCTACCAAATGTCAGTAATTATAATATGGCCTACCAAATGTCAGTAATTATAATGTGGCCTACCAAATGTCAGTAATTATAATATGGCCTACCAAATGTCAGTAATTATAATATGGCCTACCAAATGTCAGTAATTATAATGTGGCCTACCAAATGTCAGTAATTATAATGGGGCCTACCAAATGTCAGTAATTATAATGGGGCCTACCAAATGTCAGTAATTATAATGGGGCCTACCAAATGTCAGTAATTATAATGGGGCCTACCAAATGTCAGTAATTATAATGGGGCCTACCAAATGTCAGTAATTATAATGTGGCCTACCAAATGTCAGTAATTGTAATGGGGCCTACCAAATGTCAGTAATTATAAGCAGAAACTTGTCTAAAGGAGGTGTGAAAGTGCTGAATTTCAGCTAAATAAATGATTGTGGCTGGAACTGCCAGGTAATGTACTTTTTCAAGTGATTTGTTGAATAATCAGATGAAAACATCATCACACAACCCACAGACTGACACCCATGATATACCCAACTGAGTCCCGGCGAGGGACATTCTGGATGAAGCCATGTTGCGGAATTTCCACAACCTCCACCCGGATCGCCCAGCGCCTCGCCTTCCGGGTCGTCCCCGAGGCCGGTGTCGGCGCGCTGCGGGACCCGCGCGTCAGGGGAGGGGTACTGTCACAACATCCACAGAAGGTGGCGCCTCTCCTCGGTCGAGCGGCACTCGGCGGTCGTCGTCGCCGGCCTACTAGCTGCCACCGACCTGTGTTTCAGTGTCTGTTAGTTATGTCTGTTTTGTGATTGCACCTGTTTTGTGTTTGTCATTAGTGGGGGGGTATTTAGTCTGTCTGTGTTTAGCTAGGATTCGTGCGGGATTGTTCTTTGTTACGTGTGGTGTTACTTTTATTGTATAAGCATTAGGGTTGCCGGGCTGCGCCCCGTCTGCCTTTTGAGCGGAGCTTCGTTTAAAATGTGGCCTACCAAATGTCAGTAATTATAATATGGCCAAACAAATGCCAGTAATTAAAATGTGGCCTACCAAATGTCAGTAATTATAATAGGGCTACCAAATGTCAGTAATTATAATGTGGTCTACCAAATGCCAGTAATTATAATGTGGGCTACCAAATATCAGTAATTATAATGTGGCCTACCAAATGTCAGTAATTATAATATGGCCCACCAAATGTCAGTAATTATAATATGGCCCACCAAATGCCAGTAATTATAATGTGGCCAACCAAATGTCAGTAATTATAATGTCAGTAATTATAATATGGCCTACCAAATGTCAGTAATTATAATATTGCCTACCAAATGTCAGTATTTATAATGTGGCCTACCAAATGTCAGTAATTATAATATGGCCTACCAAATGTCAGTAATTATAATGGGGCCAACCAAATGTCAGTACTTATAATATGGCCTACCAAATGTCAGTAGTTCTAATGTGGCCTACGAAATGGCACAAATTATAATATGGCCTACCAAATGTCAGTAATTATAATGTGGCCTACCAAATGTCAGTAATTATAATATGGCCTACCAAATGTCAGTAATTATAATGGGGCCTACCAAATGTCAGTAATTATAATATGGCCTACCAAACGTCAGTAAATATGTGGCATACCAAATGTCAGTAATTATAATGGGGCCTACCAAATGTCAGTAATTAAAATATGTCCCACCAAATGTCAGTAATTATAATGTGGCCTACCAAATGTCAGTAATTATAATGTGGCCTACCAAATGTCAGTAATTTAATGTGGCCTACCAAATGTCAGTAATTATAATGGGGCCTACCAAATGTCAGTAATTATAATATGGCCTACCAAATGTCAGTAAATACAATGTGGCCTACCAATTGTCAGTAATTATAATGGGGCCTACCAAATGTCAGTCATTATAATATGGCCCACCAAATGTCAGTAATTATAATATGGCCTACCAAATGGCACAAATTATAATATGGTCTACCAAATGCCAGTAATTATAATGTGGCCTACCAAATGTCAGTAATTATAATATGGCCTACCAAATGTCAGTAATTATAATGTGGCCTACCAAATGTCAGTAATTATAATATGGCCTACCAAATGTCAGTAATTATAATATGGCCTACCAAATGTCAGTAATTATAATGTGGCCTACCAAATGTCAGTAATTATAATGGGGCCTACCAAATGTCAGTAATTATAATGGGGCCTACCAAATGTCAGTAATTATAATGGGGCCTACCAAATGTCAGTAATTATAATGGGGCCTACCAAATGTCAGTAATTATAATGGGGCCTACCAAATGTCAGTAATTATAAGCAGAAACTTGTCTAAAGGAGGTGTGAAAGTGCTGAATTTCAGCTAAATAAATGATTGTGGCTGGAACTGCCAGGTAATGTACTTTTTCAAGTGATTTGTTGAATAATCAGATGAAAACATCATCACACAACCCACAGACTGACACCCATGATATACCCAACTGAGTCTTTACCGACCGTGAAAAACAACCATCAACCGCATAAGATCAGCATACCCAAGGAATCTTATTCTGGTTTCACGTAACTGGGATATAAGCTTTTCGGGGTTTATTGTAAACAGGATATGATGTTTATATGTGTCGACTCAAAAACAGAATACTTGAGTCTCCCGAATACTAACGGGATATAGGTGTGCATGTAAACATAGTCACTGGGTCTGAAATCTGTCTCTGTGTAGAAACCCTTATTATCCAGCTCTACTTGGTAAATAATTGGACGGCAGCTTCACTAATCTGTTCTAGTGTTGAAGTGGAAATGTGCCTCTTATGTTCCTAACCTGTATTTAACTTATCCCCTCCAATTACATCTGCAGATTGTGGTTATAACCTTAGGTGCTTATTCAGCTTCGCTCTGCTAGTTTAGTCTTTCTACTATAGTTATAGTGTCAGTCCTATTTCCCAAAAGTCATAGAAAAAATTTATTGGTCACATACACATATTTAGCAGATGTTATTGTGGGTGTTGCGAAATGCTGGTGTTGCTAGCTCCAACAGTGAAATGCTGGTGTTTCTAACTCCAACAGTGAAATGCTGGTGTTGCTAGCTCCAACAGTGAAATGCTGGTGTTTCTAGCTCCAACAGTGAAATGATGGTGTTCCTAGCTCCAACAATGAAATGCTGGTGTTCCTAGCTCCAACAGTGTAATGCTGGTGTTCCTAGCTCCAACAGTGAAATGCTGGTGTTCCTAGCTCCAACAGTGAAATGATGGTGTTTCTAGCTCCAACAGTGAAATGCTGGTGTTCCTAGCTCCAACAGTGAAATGCTGGTGTTCCTAGCTCCAACAGTGAAATGCTGGTGTTCCTAGCTCCAACAGTGAAATGCTGGTGTTCCTAGCTCCAACAGTGTAATGCTGGTTTTCCTAGCTCCAACAGTGAAATGCTGGTGTTCCTAGCTCCAACAGTGAAATGCTGGTGTTCCTAGCTCCAACAGTGAAATGCTGGTGTTCCTAGCTCCAACAGTGTAATGCTGGTGTTCCTAGCTCCAACAGTGAAATGCTGGTGTTCCTAGCTCCAACAGTGAAATGCTGGTGTTCCTAGCTCCAACAGTGAAATGCTGGTGTTCCTAGCTCCAACAGTGTAATGCTGGTGTTCCTAACTCCAACAGTGAAATGCTGGTGTTCCTAGCTCCAACAGTGAAATGCTGGTGTTCCTACCTCCAACAGTGTAATGCTGGTGTTCCTAGCTCCAACAGTGTAATGCTGGTGTTCCTAGCTCCAACAGTGAAATGCTGGTGTTCCTAGCTCCAACAGTGAAATGCTGGTGTTCCTAGCTCCAACAGTGTAATGCTGGTGTTCCTAGCTCCAACAGTGAAATGCTGGTGTTCCTAGCTCCAACAGTGAAATGCTGGTGTTCCTAGCTCCAACAGTGAAATGCTGGTGTTCCTAGCTCCAACAGTGAAATGCTGGTGTTCCTAGCTCCAACAGTGTAATGCTGGTGTTCCTAGCTCCAGCAGTTCAGTAATATCAAACAATTCACAACAATTCACACACATCTAAAAGAATGGATTTAAGAAATATATAAATATTAGGACGAGCAATGTTGGAGTGGCATTGACTAGAATACAGTAGAATTGAATACAGTATATACATATGAAATGAGTAAAACAGTATGTAAACATTATTAAAATGACCAGTGTTCCATTATTAAAGTGACCAGTGATTCCATGTCTATGTACATAGGGCAGCAGCCTCTAAGGTGCAGGGTTGAGTAACCGGGTGGTAGCCGGGTAGTAACAGTGACTCAATTCAGAGCAGGGTACTGGGTGGAGGCTATCTAGTGTCATGACATTGGCCTGTGGGTAAGTTTAATGACCCCCCCATAAATACCTTTCTCCCTTCCCCTCTCTTTCTGACCCTACTGAAGGACTGTTGAATAGCCTGTGTTAAATATAGAGAGTCTGGGAACATCAAACAAATGGGGAAAGGAACCATATTTTGGTATTAAAACCAGTTGGAAATATGCTTTGAAACTTAATGAGTATGGATGTCAGTTCGGTTGTCATCTGAGACATTATGACTGATGACAGGACGACATAAACTGTACCTGGGAAAGTATACACCCTCTAGTTATCAGAGTCACATGGAATTGTTATGCAATTGAAATGTTTGATATTGAAATTGTTTGTTAGGAGATTAAATGTAATTTTAGCTTCCAATTGAGAGAATTGGGTTTTCATAAGGAAAGTGCCCTGCTTGATCAGTGGCCCGCCCCTGTGAAGAGACAGGGGTCATAAACCTTGAAACACATCCTTCCCCCTCTCTACTATATAAGACAATGACACAATGTAACCAGTTAGTTCCACTACGTGAGGTCTGCAGCCTCTGCGTTACAAGGACACACATGTCAAGTACAGAACTAAGCCAACCTCGGCGTGAGCTTTGGTTGTGAATGGTATGAACTTTGAACTTATTCACTACAGAAGTGATACCTCCTAGCCGTTGAGTTAGCAGCGGCCGCTGTAGACGTGGGCTAGGAAAGGACGGACGACGGATCCAGTCTACCACAGACGAAGATACCACCACGAATCCAATTTACCACCAGAGACATTCTTCCGAGGACCGGAAGATTTGTTGGCCAACCCGGCCAATCTACCGAAGTGCAGCTCAGAGTAAATATTTATTGCATTTTCCTTTTCCAAATGGGCGGTAATTTAGAATGCATAAGATTCTGTATTTACGATAGCATAGCTGCTGTTTCTTTGTTCCTAAGTCTTCCCGCTCTTTCATTCAAGCCCAACCCCCTTTCTGTGTGTAACAACCCGCCATGTCGGCTTCGTCCACCAGGGACATTTTCTGTATGACATCATTTGTATTCAGTGTATATGTAATTCTGTGTGATAAATTAGGTATTTAGTAAATAAATAATTAAACCCAATTTTGTATTGCTGATTCAACTTGTTAGCCAGGGTTCTTGAAGATAACCAAGAATTTACCACTTTCATTATGAGACTGAAAATAAGGTGACGATTAAGATGACGGCTATCGATGTAAAATATTACTACGTTTTTAAGAGTTTATTCGGAAGATAACGGCTCTATAAACACTCTTCCGTGGTGTCCCGACTTTCTAGTTAATTACATTTACATGATTAGCGAATCAGGTGATATTAATTACAGAGAAAGGATTTTATAGAATAGCTTGTCATATCACTTAATCCGGCATAGCAAAGACACGACACTAGTGATGGCTATTTAACAGTGATGGCCTTGAGATAGAAGCTGTTTTTCAGTCTCTTGGTCCCAGCTCTGATGCACCTGTACTGACCTCGCCTTCTGGATGATAGCGGGGTGAACAGGCCGTGATTCGGGTGGTTGATGTCCTTGATGATCTTTTTGGCCTGTGACATCGGGTGGTGTAAGTATCCTGGAGGGCAGGTAGTTTTCCCCCGGTAATGCGTTGAGCAGACCGCACCACCCTCTGGGTAGCCCTGCCGTTGTGGGCGGTGCAGTTGCCGTACCAGGCGGTGATACAGCCCGACAGGATGCTCTCGATTGTGCATCTGTAAAAGTTTAAGGGTCTTAGGAACCAAGCCAAATTTCTTCAGCCTCCTGAGGTTGAAGAGGCGCTGTTCCGCCTTCTTCATCACACTGTCTGAGTGGGTGGACCATTTCAGATTGTCAGTGATGTGTGCGCTGAGGAACTTGAAGCTCTTCACCTTCTCCGCTGTGGTCCCGTAAATGTGGATGGGGGGCGTGCTCCCTCCACTGTCTCCTGAAGTCCACGATCAGCTCCTCCGTTTTGTTGATGTTGAGTGAGAGGTTGTTTTCCTGGCACCACTCCGCCAGGGCACTCACCCCCTCCCTGTAGGCTGTCTCGTCATTGTTGTGAATCAAGCCTACTACTGTTGTGACGTCAGTTGAAATGTATTTGGCTAAGGTGTATGTAAACTTCTGATTTCAACTGTATATGTCAATGTTATTCTCAGAGGCTACCCGGGAACATAGCCCAGTCTGCGTGATCAAAACAGTCTTGAAGCATGGATTCTGATTGGTCAGACCAACGTTGAATAGACCTTAGCACGGGTACTTCCTGTTTGAGTTTCTGCCTATAGGAAGGGAGAAGGAGGATGGAGGGCGAGGGAGTAACAATGGTCTAGAGTTTTTGAAGCGCGAGTACGACAAGCAATGTGTTGATCCAACTTCGGTAGCGTTTTCCTCAAATGTATTTTTTAAAAATCCCCAGATACGATAAATGTGGCCTCAGGATATGTGTTTTCCAGTTTGCACAAAGCTCAGTGTAGTTCCTTCAGGGACGTTGTGGTATCGGCTTGAGGGGGAATATACACGACTGTGACGATAACCGAAGATAATTCTCTCTGGAGGTAATACGGTTGGCATTTGATTGTGAGGTATTCTAGGTTGGGTGAACAAAAGGACTTGAGTTCCTGTACGTGATCACAATCTCACCATGAGTAGTTAATCATGAAACATACACCCCCGCCTTTCTTCTTTCCGGAGAGTTCTTTATTCCTGTCTGTGTGATGTACTGAGAACCCAGCTGGCTGTATGGACGGGGACAGTATATCCGGAAAGAGACATGATTCCATGAGTATGTTACAGTCCCTGATGTCTCTCTGGAGGGAGATCCTCGCCTTGAGCTCATCTACTTTATTGTCCAGGGACAGAACATTAGCGAGTAATATATTAGGGTTTTCACGAAGCGCACCACAGGAATAATGGTTATGTGTTGTTTCAGGAACAGCACCACAGAAATAATGGTTCTGTGTTGTTTCAGGAAGAGCACCACAGGAATAATGGTTCTGTGTTGTTTCAGGAAGAGCACCACAGGAATAATGGTTCTGTGTTGTTTCAGGAAGAGCACCATAGTGCGTATGTTGTTCCGGTTTTATGAGCCCCAGAATGGAAACATCTACATCGCTGGACAGAACATCAGAGACGTTGGACTGGACAGTCTGCGACGGGCCGTAGGGGTGGTACCACAGGTAAAACTGCCTTGATTTTATTAAACTTATTGATCCTGTATTAAGTTGACTTGGACAACAGTAAACTCCCACAACAAGGGGGCACTGTGGAAGGGTATAGAAACTACAGGTTCTTTCCTTCACATGTTGAAAGAACAGTTTGTGTATTTGTTCAGTGTGTTTCTACACTTGATGCTGTCCTCTCCTGATGTTTCCACTCCTCAAGTTGAGCTGAAGGTATTGATTGACTACTGCTTCCTCCCTCTCTCTGTCTCTCCTCCTTCTACCCAGGATGCACTGCTCTTCCACAACACCATCTTCTACAACCTTCAGTACAGGAACATCAACGCCACGCCAGAGGAGGTGTACCAGGTGGCACGGCTGGCAGGGATCCACGATGCCATCCTTAGGATGCCCCACGGATACGACACTCAGGTTGGCGAGAGGGGACTCAAACTGTTAGGTAGGTCAGACACACTCTGGTCGGGAGAGGGGACTCAAAAATCTACTAGTCTGACTGGTGTAGCTCCTACTGTTACTACTGGGGCTTTTTATATCTACCAGTCTGACTGGTGTAGCTCCTAATGTTACCACTGGGGCTTTCTATATCTACCAGTCTGACTGGTGTAGCTCCTACTGTTACCACTGGGGCTTTCTATATGTACCAGTTTGGCTACCTGTTGACTTTTCCATAGCACTTCTACAGAGTCAGTTAGAACAGAGAGAATGACAAACGTCTTCAGTTGCGTTGCTTTCTTTGTGACCTGACCTGGCTCTAGATATGTGTATGCTTCCTGTCCTGTCTCTGTTGCCGTGTGTTTCAAGACTGCTTTATTTGCTTCCTGTTATGTCTCTGTTGCCATGTGTGCCAATAATGCTTTATTTACTTCCTTTTCTGTCTCTGTTGCCATGTGTGTCAAGACTGCATTATTTACTTCCGGTTCTGTCTCTTGTGCCTTGTGTGTCAAGCCTGCATCATTTACTTCCTGTTCTGTCTGTTGCTGTGTGTGTCAAGACTGCATCATTGACTTGCTGTGTGTTTTTCAGGTGGGGAGAAGCAGCGTGTGGCCATAGCCAGGGCCATACTGAAGAACCCTCCTATCCTGCTGTATGATGAAGCTACGTCCTCACTGGACTCTATCACTGAGGAGGTAACCCCCACACAATACAGAATCACCTGTTGCCTCTTCTGCAGCTCAATTTACCAACCAATCAATCAGCTCAGTAGATGTTAGGGGATAGAGTACACTGTGCCCTGAACTTGGAGAGAATAGGCCACATCATATTATACGTTTCTTACTGAATTACATTTAGATGTGTATTGCTTTCTTATTGTGAAGCTTTTTATAAGGGCGTATGTAAATATCATTAGGAGCACACAGGGGTGTGCAGCAGGGGTGATGATGACAGGAGATATTGCTGGCTGCTTTTGTGTTGACTTAGTTGTTTTAATGGCATTTCTCAGAGAAACCGGGTTCATATATATCCTGTCTGTCATATTGGCATCGGTGTGCTCCTAGAACATTCTAGAACTATTTCTAATACTTGATGTTCCTGTGTTGTTTCTATACAGTGTTCTAGAACTATTTCTAATACTTGATGTTCCTGTGTTCCATAATAATGGCGCTGTAGGGGATGGCTGCCATTTTACGGGCTCCAAACTAGTGATGCACCGATATGACATTTTTGTCCGATATCGATAATTTCCTTGCCAAAAAAACGATACCGATAACCGATATTTAAACCTTTCTAACTTCTAGTACTGTTAAGTAGTTAACACACACACACATGGACGCAGTGGTCTAAGGCACTGCATCTCAGTGCAAGAGGCGTCACTACAGTCCCTGGTTCGAATCCAGGCTGTATCACAACTGGCCGTGATTGGAGGCACATTTGGCCCAGCGTCGTCCGGGCCGTCATTGTAAATAAGAATTTGTTCTTAACTGACATGCCTAGTTAACCTATCTAGGGGAGGTGGGACGAAATCGTCTACACTGTTCAACAGTCAGTGACAAATCAGAGCGCCAAATTTAAAACCACAAAATGTCATAATTCAAAGTTCTCAAACATAGGACTATTTTACACCATTTTATAGATACACTTCTCCTGAATCGAACCACGTTGTCCGATTTCCAAAAGGCTTTACAGCGAAAGCAAAACATTAGATTATGTTAGGAGAGTACATAGACACAAAAAACCACACAGCCATTACCAAGCAACTAGCATGCATCACAAATACCCAAAACACAGCTAAATGCAGCACTAACCTTTGATGATCTTCATCAGATGACACTCCTAGGACATTATGTTATACAATACATGCATGTTTTGTTCAATCAAGTTCATATTTATATCAAAAAACAGCTTTTTACATTAGCATGTGATGTTCAGAACTAGAATACACACCGAAAACTTCCAGTGAATTTACTAAATTACTCACGATAAACGTTGACAAAATACATAACAATTATTTTAAGAATTATAGATACAGAACTCCTTTATGCAATCGCTATGTCCGATTTTAAAATAGCTTTTCGGCGAAAGCACATTTTGCAATATTCTGAGTACATAGCTCAGCCATCACGGCTAGCTAATTTGACACCCACCAAGTTTGGGACAACCTAAACTCAGAATTACTATTAGAAAAATTGGATTACCTTTGCTGTTCTTCATCAGAATGCACTCCCAGGACTTCTACTTCAACAACAAATGTTGTTTTGGTTCCAAGTAATCCATAGTTGTATCCAAATACCGCCGTTTTGTTCATGCGTTCAGGTCACTATCCGAAGGGTAACGTGCGAGCGCATTTCGTGACAAAAAAATTCAAAATATTCCATTACCGTACTTAGAAGCATGTCAAACGCTGTTTAAAATACATTTTTATGCTACTTTTCTCGTAAAATAGCGATAATATTCCAACCGGGCAATGTTGTATTCATTCAGAGAGAGAAAGAAAAACATGGAGAAGTCTCGTGACCGCGCATCTCATTCTCACTGTCCCCAGGCTGACAACTTACAAATTCTGCTGCTGTTCTTTGCCCAGAGACAGCAGACATTCCACTTTCTGGCGGCTTTAGAGAGCCAATGAAAGCCTTAGAAAATGTCCCTTTACAGCACAGATGCTGTATTTTCGATAGAGATGCAACAGAAGGACAACAAATTGTCAGACAGGGCACTTCCTGTATGGAATCTTCTCAGGTTTTGGCCTTCCAAATGAGTTCTGTTATACTCACAGACACCATTAAAACAGTTTTAGAAACTTTAGAGTGTTTTCTATCCAGATCTACTAATTATATGCAAATTCTAGTTTCTGGGCAGGAGTAGTAACCTGATTAAATCGGGTACGTGTTTTATCCGGCCGTGAAAATACTGCCCCCTATACCACAACAGGTTAAATAAAGGTTACACACACACACACACACACCCACACACCCCACACTGACCAAAAAGGTATTTTGTTGGCATTTACGTATGTCCCCATTACCAGTAAAACATAATCAAAACCTATTTCTTTCACTTACTTGCTGTGCTGTTTCGTTGTTCATTTGTTCAGTTTCATTCTCAACCAGGATTTCTATGGAACGCAGTTTGGGTCTTTGTGGGTCAAAAAAGATACACGTAAAATAACACAACATCTTTTTCAGTAGCTATCGTTAGCTAGCTAGCTATATAGCTAGGTGTCATTATCTAAAATAACCCTAATTTATAAGACAGTTCTTATTTGATTAATGATGGTCGGAACCATTTATGTGAAGCTAGCCACAATAAGGATTAGTCACAATAGTGGACTTTGAGGTTAGCCTTCAAAATAAAAGTATGGCATAATTATACTATTTGTATTCATTTGCATTGACATACTTTTATTTTGAAGGCAAACCGCAAATTCCACTATTGTGCCTAAACCTTATTGTGGCTAGCTTCACAACACATAACCCAGTCCGGTCGAGCGTCACTAGCGAGATGAAGCTAGCTGGCTGCTTATAACGTTAGCTTTGGGCAACAGGGTTAAGTAGCTGGTTAGTAATTTATTTTCACGACCTGAAATTCAATTTCAATAGGCGAACAACAAGTGGCAACCTAGCTAATACTTACTCACAAGGATTCCTAAATCATTGCTAAGAATAATGAAAATGACTGCAGTTTCTACTGGTCATTGTTTTCAGGCTGGTTGTATTGGTGCTAGCTAGGTACCAAGCTAAAGCTAGCTAGCTACCCCAGAAGTTGCAGTTGAACAAATTATGCTTTACCACCAACGTGGTATTGAAAACACATCGTTCGTGGCCGGTGTTCGCAGACTTTTTTTGTACAGTGCTACTGTATCTTTTTTGACACACAAAGACCCAAACGGCGTTCCATAGTATGTATGTCGTGGAGCTAATAGCAGTGACACCATTACTGTGTAACTCCGTTAGGGCAACATCTGAAAAATAGCGCACTTGGCAGTGTTTACCGGTGCTCGACCAGTCGGCGAAAGCCAACATCACCCACGACAGAGAACGGTTGATTATCAAGGGCAATAAATTCCATTATCTTGGCGTTAATGGATTTCACCTTTGAGTTGTCTCGCTGAAATGTTCTTACTCTTTCAAATGACTGCTGGACTTGTTGACGGCTCGATCCACACAGAAGATATTGTGGGCTAGATCAGGAATGCTGTGTTGAACGTACAGTGCAGCATTTTACCTACGTTATATAGGTATGCACGTCAGCTTTCACATCGGTTTTGCACATCGGCATTAAACTAGACATAGATTCCGATATGTTCACCGATATATCGTGCATCCCTACTCC
This sequence comes from Salmo trutta, assembly GCF_901001165.1. Lineage (NCBI taxonomy): Eukaryota > Metazoa > Chordata > Actinopteri > Salmoniformes > Salmonidae > Salmo > Salmo trutta. The sequence continues at coordinate 42,521,347 of NC_042969.1, read as the reverse complement.
TAACCAACTGTGGTATTTTGTGTGTTTTTTTGCATTGTTTGTAATTTTATTTTGTACATAATGTTGATGCTACCATCTCTCTTATGACCGAAAAGAGCTTTTGGACATCAGACCAGTGATTACTCACCTCGAACTAGACAAAGAATTTTCTTTAATGAGTCCGACGTGAAGGATATACTGCTTTCCGGAGACCAGGCCCAAATCCCTGTCATTCGCGTGAAGAAAAGGCGGCGATACAGAGGGAGAAGGTTGGGATGCCTTGTGAGGATTCAGAGGCGAGTGAGTAAATCACCACTACCATCGGTTCTCTTGGTCAACCACTGGAGAATAAACTGGATGATCTACAGTCAAGACTGTCCTACCAACGGTCATTAAAAACTGAAATATATTATGTTTATGAGTCGTGGCTGAACAACAACACATTTTATTTATTTTACCTTTGTTTAACTTGGCAAGTCAGTTAAGAACAAATTCTTATTTTCAATGATGGCCTAGGAACAGTGGGTTAACTGCCTTGTTCAGGGGGCAGAACGACAGATTTTGTACAATTTTGTCAGCTCGAGGATTTGAACTTGCAACCTTTCGGTTACTAGTCCAACGCTCTAACCACTAGGCTACACTGCCGCCACATAACATAGAGTTGACTGGGTTTTCCATGCATCGGCAGGACAGAACAGCAATACCTCAAGACTTCTTTAATATTAGACATCGCACACTAGAACTTACCAGACGAGGGGCGGGGCCTGGTAAGTTGGGCCTGGTAAGACGAGGGGCGGGGTTGCGTCTATTTGTCAAAAACTTATAGTGTGCGATGTCTAATATTAAAGAAGTCTTGAGGTATTGCTGGCCTGAGGTAGATTACCTCATGATAAGCTGTAGACCACACTATCTACCAGGAGAGTTTTTATCTATATTATTCGTAGCCGTCTATTTACCACCAAAAACAGATGCTGGCACTAAGACCGCACTAAACTAACTGTATAAGGCCATAAGCAAATAAGAAAATGCTCATCCAGAAGTGGCGCTCCAAGTGGCCGGGGATTTTAATGCAGGCAAACTAAAATCCATTTTACCTTATTTCTAGCAGCATGTCACATGTGCAACCAGAGGGGAAAAAAACTCTAGACCACCTTTACTCCACACACATAGATGCATACAAAGCTCTCCCTCACCCTCCATTTGGCAAATCTGACCATAATTCTATCTTCCTGATAAAACTAAAGCAGGAAGTACCAGTGACTCGCTCAATACGAAAGTGGTCAGATGACACGGATGCTACGCTACATGACTGTTTTGCTGCACAGACTAGAATATGTTCCAGTATTCAGCCAATGGCATTGAGGAGTACACCACATCAGTCACCGGCTTCATCAATAAGTGCATCGACGACGTGTACTCAGAGCATGCGAGGATCAACTGGCAAGTTTATTCACTGACATTTTCAACCTCTCCCTACTGAGTCTGTAATTCCTACATGTTTCAAGCAGACCGCCATAGTCCCTGTGACCAAGAATGCGAAGAATGCAATAATGCGAAGGTAACCTGCCTAAACCTGCTCTAGCCTAGTGGTTAGAGCATTGGGCCAGTAACCGAAAGGTTGCTAGATTCGAATCCCCGAGCTGACTTTGCGTCACCGCCTGGTATGGCAACTGCTCGGCATCCAACCGTAAGGCGCTACAGAGGGTAGTGCGTACTGCCCAATACATCACTGGGGCCAAGCTTCCTGCCATCCAGGACCTATATACTTGCTGGTGTCAGAGGAAGGCCCAAAAATTGTCAGACTCCAGTCATCCAAGTCATAGACTGTTCTATCGGCTACCGCACGACAAGCGGTACTGGAGCACCAAGTCTAGGTCCAAAAGACTCCTTAACAGCTTCTACCCCCCCAAGCCATTAGACTCCTTAACAGCTTCTACCCCCCCCAAGCCATAAGACTGCTGAACAATTCATCAAAAGGCCACCTGGACTACTTACATTGCTGCTACTCACTGTTTTTATATAGTCTCTTTATATAGTCTCATAGTCTCTTTCCCCCTACCTACATGTGCAAATTACCTTGACTAACATGTATCATTGCACATTGACTCGGTACCGGTACCCCCTGTATATAGCCTTATTATTGTTATTTGTTATACACTGCTGAAAAAAATAAAGGGAACACTAAAATAACACATCCTAGATCTGAATGAATGAAATAATCTTATTAAATACTTTTTTCTTTACATAGTTGAATGTGCTGACAACAAAATCACACAAAAATAATCAATGGAAATCCAATTTATCAACCCATGGAGGTCTGGATTTAGAGTCACACTCAAAATTAAAGTGGAAAACCACACTACAGGCTGATCCAACTTTGATGTGATGTCCTTAAAACAAGTCAAAATGAGGCTCAGTAGTGTGTGGCCTCCACGTGCCTGTATGACCTCCCTACAATGCCTGGGCATGCTCCTGATGAGGTGGCGGATGGTCTCCTGAGGGATCTCCTCCCAGACCTGGACTAAAGCATCCGCCAACTCCTGGACAGTCTGTGGTGCAACGTGGCGTTGGTGGATGGAGCGAGACATGATGTCCCAGATGTGCTCAATTGGATTCAGGTCTGGGGAACGGGCGGGCCAGTCCATAGCATCAATGCCTTCCTCTTGCAGGAACTGCTGACACACTCCAGCCACATGAGGTCTAGCATTGTCTTGCATTAGGAGGAACCCAGGGCCAACCGCACCAGCATATGGTCTCACAAGGGGTCTGAGGATCTCATCTCGGTACCTAATGGCAGTCAGGCTACCTCTGGCGAGCACATGGAGGGCTGTGCGGCCCCCCAAAGAAATGCCACCCCACACCATGACTGACCCACCGCCAAACCCGTCATGCTGGAGGATGTTGCAGGCAGCAGAACGTTCTCCACGGCGTCTCCAGACTCTGTCACGTCTGTCACATGTGCTCAGTGTGAACCTGCTTTCATCTGTGAAGAGCACAGGGCGCCAGTGGCGAATTTGCCAATCTTGGTGTTCTCTGGCAAATGCCAAACGTCCTGCACGGTGTTGGGCTGTAAGCACAACCCCCATCTGTGGACGTCGGGCCCTCATACCACCCTCATGGAGTCTGTTTCTGACCGTTTGAGCAGACACATGCACATTTGTGGCCTGCTGGAGGTCATTTTGCAGGGCTCTGAGAGTGCTCCTCCTGCTCCTCCTTGCACAAAGGCGGAGGTAGCGGTCCTGCTGCTGGGTTGTTGCCCTCCTATGGCCTCCTCCACGTCTCCTGATGTACTGGCCTGTCTCCTGGTAGCGCCTCCATGCTCTGGACACTACGCTGACAGACACAGCAAACCTTCTTGCCACAGCTCGCATTGATGTGCCAACCTGGATGAGCTGCACTACCTGAGCCACTTGTGTGGGTTGTAGATTCTGTCTCATGCTACCACTAGAGTGAAAGCACCGCCAGCATTCAAAAGTGACCAAAACATCAGCCAGGAAGCATAGGAACTGAGAAGTGGTCTGTGGTTACCACCTGCAGAACCACTCCTTTATTGGGGGTGTCTTGCTAATTGCCTATAATTTCCACCTGTTGTCTATTCCGTTTGCACAACAGCATGTGAAATTTATTGTCAATCAGTGTTGCTTCCTAAGTGGACAGTTTGATTTCACAGAAGTGTGATTGGCTTGGAGTTACATTGTGTTGTTTAAGTGTTCACTTTATTTTTTTGAGCAGTGTATATTGTTATTATCAACAGCCTTACACCCCCCGCAGAAACTTGCCTAAGCCTCCCCCATTTCTCTTTCACCCAAATCCAGATAGCTGATGTTCTGAAAGAGCTGCAAAATCTGGACCCCTACAAATCAGCTGGGCTAGACAATCTGGACCCTCTCTTTCTAAAATTACCAGCCGAAATTATTGCAACCCCTATTTCTAGCCTGTTCAACCTCTCTTTCGTATCATCTGAGATCCCCAAAGATTAGAAAGCTGCCGCGGTCATTCCCTTCTTCAAAGGGGGAGACACTCTAGACCTAAACTGCTACAGACCCGTATCTATCCTACCCTGCCTTTCTAAAGTCTTCGAAAGCCAAGTTAAGAAACAGGATCACCGACCATTTCGAATCCCATCGTACCTTCTCCGCTATGCAATCTGGTTTCCGAGCTGGCCATGGATGCTCCTCAGCCATGCTCAAGGTCCTAAACGATATCATAACTGCCATCGATAAGAGACAATACTGTGCTGAGCTGTATTCATCGACCTGGCCAAGACTTTCGACTCTGTCAATCATCACATTCTTTATTGGCAGACTCAACAGCCTTGGTTTCTCAAATAACTGCCACGCCTTGTTCACAAACTACTTCTCAGACAGAGTTCAGTGTGTCAAATTGTCTCTATGGGGGTGCCACAGGGTTCAATTCTCGGGCCGACTCTTTTCTCTGTATACATCAATGATGTCGCTCTTGCTGCTGGTGATTCTCTGATCCACCTCTACGCAGACGACACCATTAGATATACTTCTGGCCCTTCTTTGGACACTGTGTTAACTAACCTCCAGACGAGCTTCAATGACATACAACTCTCCTTCTGTGGCCTCCAACTGCTCTTAAATGCAAGTAAAACTAAATGCATGCTCTTCAACCGATCACTGCCCACACCTGCCCGCCCATCCAGCATCACTACTCTGGACGGTTCTGAGTTAGAATATGTGGACAACTACAAACACCTAGGTGTCTGGTTAGACTGTAAGCTCTCCTTCCAGACTCAAATGTCTCCAATCCAAAGTTAAACCTAGAATTGGCTTCCTATTTCGCAACAAGGCATCCTTCACTCATGCTGCCAAACATACCCTCGTAAAACTGACCATCCTACCGATCCTCGACTTCGGCGATGTCATTTACAAAATAGCCTCCAATACCCTACTCAATAAACTGGATGCAGTCTATCACAGTGCCATCCGTTTTGTCACCAAAGCCCCATATACTACCCACCACTGTGATATGTATGCTCTCGTTGGCTGGCCCTCAATTCATATTCGTCGCCAAACCCACTGTCTCCAGGTCATCTATAAGTCTTTGCTAAGTAAAGCCCCGCCTTATCTCAGCTCTCTGGTCACCATAGCAGCACCCACCCGTAGCACCATCTCCAGCAGGTATATCTCACTGGTCACCCCCAAAGCCAACTCCTCCTTTGGCTGCCTTTCCTTCCAGTTCTCTGCTGCCAATGAATAGAATGAACTGCAAAAATCACTGAAGCTGGAGACTCATATCTCCCTCACTAACTTTAAGCACCAGCTGTCAGAGCAGCTTACAGATCACTGCACCTGTACATAGCCCATTTGTACATAGCCCATCCAACTACCTCATCCCAATATTGTTATCTATTTTTTTTATTTTGCTCCTTTGCACCCCAGTTTCTCTACTTGTGCACTCATCTTCTGCACATCTATCACTCCAGTGTTTAATTGCTATATTGTAATTATTTCGACACTTTGGCCTATTTATTGCCTTACCTCCCTTATCCTACCTCATTTGCACACAATGTATATAGACTTTTTCTATTGTATTATTGACTGCATGTTTGTTTATTCAATGTGTAACTCTGTGTTTTTGTTTGTGTCACACTGCTTTGATTTATCTTGGCCAGGTCGCAGTTGTAAATGTGAACTTGTTCTCAACTAGCCTACCTGGTTAAATAAAGGTGAAATACATTTTCAAAAACTTTTTTAATTTTGTTACTTTTTATTAAAACATTTTTTTTTACTTTAGTTTATTTTGTAAATATTTCTTAACTCTATTTCTTGAAGTGCATTGTTGGCTAAGGGTTTGTAAGGGTATTGGTTAAGGGTATTGTATTCGTTGTATTCGGCACATGTGACAAATAACATTTTATTTGATCTACAACACTTTAGATATGTTTCTAACATTTGATGTTCTTGTGTTGTTCTGGAACATTCTATAACGTTTTATAATACTTGATGTTTCTCTATCTCTACAACATTTTGGAAATAATTTAGAATACTTCATGTTCCTGTGTTGTTCTAGAACCTTCTAGAACTATTTGTAACGTTCAATGTTTCTGTGTTGTAGAAAGTTCTAGAACTATTTCTAATACTTGATGTTCCTCTGTTTCTCTACAACATTCTAGTACCATTTTGAATAATTTATCTTTCTGTGTTGTAGAGCGTTCTAGAACTATTTCTAATACTTCATGTTGATTCTGTGTACTTCTAGAACATTCTTAGTTCCATGAAGGGTCTGGTCCAGGACCGGACGTCGGTGTTCATCGCTCACAGACTGTCCACCATCGTAGACGCAGACGAGATCATCGTACTCAACAAGGTAAGAAAACCTTCTGATAGCGATTTATCCAAGGAGGGAGCTTTTTTTACAACCTTTCCTGTTGAAAAGCATTATCCCAAGTATAAATCCTGAAAATTACACAGACTAAAGGGTAAAAAAACAACATTTGGGAACAAAATAGTGTTTTTTTAGATACAACTGCAAACTACTTTACTGTAATTATATACTTGGGATATATTATTATAATTCTTTTTTAACCTTTATTTAACTAGGCAAAGAAAAAATTCTTATTTACAATGACGGCCTGGGCCAGGGACATTTTGCTAGATAAACAGTGTTGGCTGATTTTTACCTTGTCAGCTCAGGGATTCAATCCAGCAACCTTTTGATTACTAGCCCAACGCTCTAACCACTAGGCTACCTGCTGCCCCGGATATCACTTTTCAACAGGAAATGTTCAGAAAACACTGGACGTGTTTTAGGATGTTGGCTATTAGACCCCAATTTCCTCTACCTCGAATAACATTCAGGTCCAGAATCTTTGCCATGCCAAAATGTCCCTGGCCTGGCGCATTTGGTTAATCTTAATTTACATACACCAGAACAACCTGAAACACACACACACACACCACACCAGAACAGACCCTGAGACCACCACAGTATCAGCACTGAGATGTTTAATGGCCAGAGACACAGGAATGAATACCACTTAGTGCATACTGTGGTAGGCCCACTTTCCCAAAGCTATCTTAAGGTAGGAGCATCATTAAAACCATCATTAGTAAAGTTGAAAACACTCATTATTTACCGACTACCACATACCACTTTATCTTGCAGTCATCTCGGTTGTAATTTGAAGCATATTTTTATCCTTTGTTTGTAACAATTGCAAAGATATTGGGAACTTTGTATGTAGGCTTATTTGTGGTCACCTTTGTTCTGAACATATCAGCGTTCACTTTATACACAGAAAAACTCCACTAAACACAGTGTAGGCTGAAAACCAAGATGGCTGCTAGATAAATAGTGTAGGCTGAAAACCGAGATGACTGCTAGATAAATAGTGTTGGCTGAAAACCAAGATGGCTGCTAGATAAATAGTGTAGGCTGAAAACAAAGATGGCTGCTAGATAAATAGTGTAGGCTGAAAACCAAGATGGCTGCTAGATAAATAGTGTAGGCTGAAAACCGAGATGACTGCTAGATAAATAGTGTTGGCTGAAAACCAAGATGGCTGCTAGATAATTAGTGTAGGCTGAAAACAAAGATGGCTGCTAGATAAATAGTGTAGGCTGAAAACCAAGATGGCTGCTAGATAAATAGTGTAGGCTGAAAACCAAGATGGCTGCTAGATAAAGAGTAGGCTGAAAACCAAGATTGCTGCTAGATAAATAGTGTAGGCTGAAAACCTAGATGGCTGCTAGATAAATAGAGTAGGCTGAAAACCAAGATGGCTGCTAGATAAATAGTGTAGGCTGGAAACCAAGATGGCTGCTGGATAAATAGAGTAGGCTGAAAACCAAGATGGCTGCTAGATAAATTGTGTAGGCTGAGAACCAAGATGGCTGCAAGATAAATAGTGTAGGCTGAAAACCAAGATGGCTGCTAGATAAAGAGTATAGGCTGAAAACCAAGATGACTGCTTGATAAATAGTGTAGGCTGAAAACCAAGATGGCTGCTAGATAAATAGAGTAGGATGAAAACCGAGATGGCTGCTAGATAAATAGAGTAGGCTGAAAACCGAGATGGCTGCTAAATAAATAATGTAGGCTGAAAACCAAGATGGCTGCTAGATAAATAGTGTAGGTTGAAAACCAAGATGGCTGCTAGATAAATAGTGTTGGTTGAAAACCAAGATGGCTGCTCGATAAATAGTGTAGGCTGAAAACCAAGATGGCTGCTAGATAAATAGTGTAGGCTGAAAACCAAGATGGCTGCTAGATAAATAGAATAGGCTGAAAACCAAGATGGCTGCTAGATAAATAGTGTAGGCTGAAAACCAAGATGGCTGCTAGATAAATAGGCTGAAAAATAAGATGGCTGCTAGATAAATAGTGTAGGCTGAAAACCAAGATGGCTGCTAGATAATTAGTGTAGGCTGAAATCCAAGATGGCTGCTAGATAAATAGAGTAGGCTGAAAACCAAGATGGCTGCTAGATAAATAGTGTAGGCTGAAAACCAAGATGGCTGCTAGATAAATAGGCTGAAAAATAAGATGGCTGCTAGATAAATAGTGTAGGCTGTAAACCAAGATGGCTGCTAGGTAAATATTGTAGGCTGAAAACCAAGATGGCTGCTAGATAAATAGTGTAGGCTGAAAACCGAGATGACTGCTAGATAAATAGTGTAGGCTGAAAACCAAGATGACTGCTAGATAAATAGTATAGGCTGAAAACCAAGATGGCTGCTAGATAAATAGTGTAGGCTGAAAACCAAGATGGCTGCTAGATAAATAGTGTAGACTGAAAACCAAGATGGCTGCTAGATAAATAGTGTAGGCTGAAAACCGAGATGGCTGCTAAATAAATAATGTAGGCTGAAAACCAAGATGGCTGCTAGATAAATAGAGTAGGCTGAAAACCAAGATGGCTGCTAGATAAATAGTGTTGGTTGAAAACCAAGATGGCTGCTAGATAAATAGTGTAGGCTGAAAACCAAGATGGCTGATAGATAAATAGAGTAGGCTGAAAACCAAGATGGCTGCTAGATAAATAGTGTAGGCTGAAAACCAAGATGGCTGCTAGATATATAGGCTGAAAACCAAGATGGCTACTAGATAAATAGTGTAGGCTGAAAACCGAGATGACTGCTAGATAAATAGTGTAGGCTGAAAACCAAGATGGCTGCTAGATAAATAGTGTAGGCTGAAAACCAAGATGGCTGCTAGATAAATAGAGTAGGCTGAAAACCAAGATGGCTGCTAGATAAATAGTGTAGGCTGAAAACCAAGATGGCTGCTAGATAAATAGGCTGAAAAATAAGATGGCTGCTAGATAAATAGTGTAGGCTGAAAACCAAGATGGCTGCTAGATAATTAGTGTAGGCTGAAATCCAAGATGGCTGTTAGATAAATAGAGTAGGCTGAAAACCAAGATGGCTGCTAGATAAATAGTGTAGGCTGAAAACCAAGATGGCTGCTAGATAAATAGGCTGAAAAATAAGATGGCTGCTAGATAAATAGTGTAGGCTGTAAACCAAGATGGCTGCTAGGTAAATAGTGTAGACTGAAAACCGAGATGACTGCTAGATAAATAGTATAGGCTGAAAACCAAGATGGCTGCTAGATAAATAGTGTAGGCTGAAAACCAAGATGGCTGCTAGATAAATAGTGTAGACTGAAAACCAAGATGGCTGCTAGATAAATAGTGTAGGCTGAAAACCAAGATGGCTGCTAGATAAAGAGTAGGCTGAAAACCAAGATGGCTGCAAGATAAATAGTGTAGGCTGAAAACCAAGATGGCTGCTAGATAAATACTATAGGCTGAAAACCAAGATGACTGCTTGATAAATAGTGTAGGCTGAAAACCAAGATGGCTGCTAGATAAATAGAGTAGGTTGAAAACCGAGATGGCTGCTAGATAAATAGAGTAGGCTGAAAACCGAGATGGCTGCTAAATAAAAAATGTAGGCTGAAAACCAAGATGGCTGCTAGATAAATAGAGTAGGCTGAAAACCAAGATGGCTGCTAGATAAATAATGTAGGCTGAAAACCAAGATGGCTGCAAGATAAATAAGATATAGACTAAATTAAAGCAGTGCATTCTACCTGAGAATTTTAGAACTTGGACACTGTCTCGTTGGCCTAACGTTATATCCTGATTTGACTTTGGTGCAGGTCATGTTGTTCTTCGCATTACCGTCTCTGGTAAACACAAACTATATCAAATAAAACCAACGTTTATTTGTCACATGCACAGGATATAGAAGGTGTAAACGGTACTGTGAAATGGTTACTTGCATAGTGGAGTCTTTTGTTTATACATGTAGCTGGATAGCTTGCTAGCTAAACAATTAACCATAATCCCAACTCATAATGTTACTTACTACCCTGCATGAATCTACAGGTAACTAAACATTAACCAACTAGGTGCAACGTTAGCTAGCTAACATTAGGCTATAACTAGCGATGCAAATAGCTCTGAGATACGAATAATATTTCTACACAGATCATACATGTAACTTTGGCTAGTGACACAGCCAGCTAACGTTAGCTAGCTAGCTAACCGTACACTTTAACTTGCAATGAAAACGACTTTCTGACAAAATTAAACATATAATATCTGAAAATGTATACTGAACAAAAATATAAACGCAACATTCAACAATTTAAACGTTTTTACTGAATTACAGTTCATATAAGGAAATAAGTGAATTGAAATAAATTCATTAGGTCGTGATCTATGGATTTCACATGACTGGGTAAAGGCGCAGCCATGGTTGGGCCTTGGATGGCATAGGCCCACCCACTGGGGTGCCAGGCCCACCCACTGGGGTGCCAGGCCCACCCACTGGGGTGCCAGGCCCACCCACTGGGGTGCCAGGCCCACCCACTGGGGTGCCAGGCCCACCCACTGGGGTGCCAGGCCCACCCACTGGGGTGCCAGGCCCAGCCACCGGGGTGCCAGGGGCCTTGGAGGGCATAGGCCCACCCACCGGGGTGCCAGGCCCAGCCATGGTTGGGCCTTGGAGGGCATAGGCCCACCCACTGGGGTGCCAGGCCCAGACACCGGGGTGCCAGGCCCAGCCACCGGGGTGCCAGGCCCAGCCACCGGGGTGCCAGGCCCAGCCACCGGGGTGCCAGGCCCAGCCACCGGGGTGCCAGGCCCAGCCACCGGGGTGCCAGGCCCAGCCACCGGGGTGCCAGGCCCAGCCACCGGGGTGCCAGGCCCAGCCACCGGGGTGCCAGGCCCAGCCACCGGGGTGCCAGGCCAAATCCTCATAAGAAAGGATTACCTTCCCATACTGGGGTGGGGAGATTGAATCCCTGAGCTGACAAGGTAAAAATCTGTCGTTCTGCCCCTGAACAAGGCAGTTAACTCACTGTTCCTAAACCGTCATTGTAAATAAGAATTTGTTTTTAACCTGTTGGGGGTAGGGGGCAGTATTTACACGGCCGGATAAAAAACGTACCTGATTTAATTGGGTTACTACTCCTGCCCAGTAACTAGAATATGCATATAATTATTGGCTTTGGATAGAAAACACCCTAAAGTTTCTAAAACTGTTTGAATGGTGTCTGTGAGTATAACAGAACTCATATGGCAGGCAAAAACCTGAGAAGGTTTCATGCAGGAAGTGGCCTGTCTGACAAGGAGTCGTTCTTCTTGTCTCTGTTTATTGAAGAGTGGGGATCTTAGCTGTAACGTGACACTTCCTACGGCTTCCATAGGCTCTCAGAGCCCGGGAAAAAGTTGAACGATCACGAGGCAGCCTCAGGCTGAAACACAAAATCGCCTTTGCCAAGTGGCCGATAAGAGGACAAAGGAATTAGGCGCGTGCCCGATTCGACTCCGTGCTGTATTTTCTTTCGGCTGTTTACCTAATTGCAGATTCCCGGTCGGAATATTATTGCTTTTTTCCGAGAAAAATGGCATAAAAATTGATTTTAAACAGCGGTTGACATGCTTCGAAGTACGGTAATGAAATATTTAGAAATCTTTTGTCACGAAATGCTCCGTGCGGGTGACCGTTATTTACCATTGGGATAGTGTCTTGAACGCACGAACAAAACATCGCTGTTGGAACATAACTATGGATTATTTTGGACCAAACCTACATTTGTTATTGAAGTAGAAGTCCTGGGAGTGCATTCTGACGAAGAACAGGAAAGGTAATCAAACTTTTCTAATAGTAAATCTGACTTTGGTGAGTGCTAAACTTGCTGGGTGTCTAAATAGCTAGCCCTGTGATGCCGGGCTATCTACTTAGAATATTGCAAAATGTGCTTTCACCGAAAAGCTATTTTAAAATCGGACATATCGAGTGCATAGAGGAGTTCTGTATCAATAATTCTTAAAATAATTGTTATGCTTTTTGTGAACGTTTATCGTGAGTAATTTAGTAAATTGTTAGTAAATTCATCGGAAGTTTGCGGGGGGTATGCTAGTTCTGAACGTCACATGCTAATGTAAAAAGCTGTTTTTTGATATAAATATGAACTTGATTGAACAAAACATGCATGTATTGTATAACATAATGTCCTAGGTGTGTCATCTGATGAAGATCATCAAAGGTTAGTGCTGCATTTAGCTGTCTTCTGGGTTTTTGTGACATTATATGCTAGCTTGAAAAATGGGTGTCTGATTATTTCTGGCTGGGTACTCTGCTGACATAATCTAATGTTTTGCTTTCGTTATAAAGCCTTTTTGAAATCGGACAGTGTGGTTAGATTAACGAGAGTCTTGTCTTTAAATAGCTGTAAAATAGTCATATGTTTGAGAAATTGAAGTAATAGCATTTCTAAGGGATTTGAAAATCGCGCCACAGGATTCAACTGGCTGTTATGTAGGTGGGACGATTTCGTCCCGCCTGCCCTAGAGAGGTTAACTGACTTGTCTATTTAAATAAAGGTAAAATAACAAATTTATAAAACCATACTGAGCAGCTCATTATTGACAGTCCTTTATGGCAGACCACCATGAACTCATCTCTCGGCATGTGTTGACGATCAGTTACTTGAGAAGGAGACCAAGTCAAGACGCTGGACCGGGTGGATTCAGTTTATAGTAGGCAGTTTATTATGAGACAAAGATATTTGCCAAAGCGTGCACGGACTCCTTCGTTTAGCTCATAGGGAACTAGCGGAAGAGCGCCCCGAAACATGGTGTGCATCCAATTTATACAATGAAATAACAGTGTGTTGACGTAGGTTGAGTCTAGTAGGTCCGCTCTCCTGACTGGTCGATGAGTGGAGGGACGGTCCATTCTCCAGGTGGTGTCGACTTCCCATTGGCCCTTGGCAGTGTCCTTTGTCTTCGGAGTCCAACACCCCTAAGTGTGTTTTTCTGCTAATTCGTGTCTGGGTGGTTTGCGATATTCATGGAATGTTGTTTTTTACACCAGTGGTCAGTTCGTGTGGCTAGGGCGCTTTCATGTCTTGACATTTTTGTGTGAGTGCTTAAGTCAGCCATCTGTCTCTGGGTGTGTTCGTGATTGGTATCAGTTGGTTGCTCAATATGTCTCTGGAATTTTGTTGTGTGCTGTTGTGAAGCATGTTGTGCAAATGCCCTCCTTATATATCATTAGGTAAAACGTTAGATTATCTTTATTACACATGTCCAGCCCATTCATTATCTCAGCCAATCATGGCCAGCGGGAAGGTTTCTGGCTTTTTCAGAGGCGAAACCAACTAGGCTCGTAATTTAACAAATTGTATTTATATTTACAGATGGCATACAAGTTTGTTACTAAGGCACATGAAAGTTCACATGTTCCACAAGACATTTCTGCCCTAAATGTATGTTCTCCTGTGAAGTAGTGATGCGCGCGACATACTCTTAGTTTCCTGAAACAAGTCACAGTTATAGGATAGGCTAAGCATTAGAATGAGATGCCTCGATATTAGCTACTATCGGTGGTAGGCCTAATGTCTCTCCAGGAGCTGATTTGTCGTCAGTATTGTGGAAAAATTCTAGTGTTAACCTGTTAGGGTATAGGGGGCAGTATTGAGAATTTTTTGAAAAAATATGTGCCCATTTTTATCTGCCTCCTACACCTACCCAGTAACTACAATATGCATATACTTATTATATATGGATAGAAAACACCCTAAAGTTTCAAAAACTGTTTGAATGGTGTCTGTGAGTATAACAGAACTCATTTGGCAGGCAAAACCCTGAGACAGATTCTGACAGGAAGTGGATACCTGATGTGTTGAATTGACTTTGAGCCTATGCCATTGAAAAACAAAGGGGGTGAGGAATATTCTGGCACTTCCTATTGCTTCCACAAGATGTCCCCAGCCTTTACAAAGTGTTTTGAGTGTTCTACAGTGAGATCTGACCGAATAAGAGCCATGGAACGTGATGGTCCATTAGACACCTGGCGCGCGATTTGATGGTGGGTACTCTCATTCCGAAACGTTTTAAAAGAAAACCCAAAGGTCCGCCTTGAATTTTATTCATGTTCTGGTTAAAAAAGGCCCTAATGATTTATGCGATACAACGTTTGACATGTTTGAACGAACGGAAATATATTTTTTCCGTTCTTGAAGTGAAGTGAAGTCCGGCTGGCTTAGATCATGCGCTACAACACGGAGGTTTTTCGACATAAATGATGAGCTTTTTTGAACAAAACTACATTCGTTATGGACCTGGGACTCTTTGGAAGTGACATCTGATGAAGAGAATCAAAGGTAATGGATTATTTATATAGTATTTTCGATTTTAGATTCCTCCAACATGGCGGTTAGTCTGTATCGCGATGCGTATTTTTCTGGCGCAGTGCTCAGATTATTGCAAAGTGTGATTTCCCAGTAAGGTTAATTTTAAATCTGGCAAGTCCATTGCGTTCAAGAGATGTAAATCTATAATTCTTTGAATGACAATATAATATTTTAGCAATGTTTTCTAATATTAATGAATTATTTTGTTGTGATGACTTGACTGCCGGTATTGGAGGGAAACGATTTCCTGAACATCAACGCCATAGTAAAACACTGTTTTTAGATATAAATATGAACTTGATAGAACTAAAAATGCATGCATTGTCTAACATAATGTCCTAGGAGTGTCATCTGATGGAGATTGTAAAAGGTTAGTGCATAATTTTAGCTGATTGTATGGTTTTGGTGAAGCCTGTCTTTGAATCGACAATGCATTGCACACCGCTATTGTCAATGTACTCTCCTAACATAACCTAACTTTATGCTTTCCCCGTAAAACCTTTTTGAAATCGGTAAACGTGGTTAGATTAAGAAGATGTTTATCTTTCAAAGGCTGTAAGTTAGTTGTATGTTTGAGAAATTTGAATTTGTACATTTATTTGGTTTCAAATTTGCCGCTCTTGAAACGCACCTGCTGTTGATAGGGTGCGCCATGGGGGGCACGCTAACATCCCAGGTAGCCTCAAGAAGTTAAGGAAAGATTTGAATAGCGAAATCTGATCCGAGAGCAGCATTCCCTTTCTTTCGATCCTATCAGTATCGACAAATGCCTCAACAACACACTTAGCGAAGGTTCTCAACAACACACTTAGCGAAGGTTCTCAACAACACACTTAGCGAAGGTTCTCAACAACACACTTAGCGAAGATTCTCAACAACACACTTAGCAAAGGTTCTCTCTGCATGGTGTTTTGGGAAACGCATGGTACATCTTCAGCTGTTGTAAGAAAGATGCATTGTTAAAACACTCGTTAACCTGTTGGGGCTAGGGGGCAGTATTTGCACGGCCGGATAAAAAACGTACCCAATTTAAACTGGTTACTACTCTTGCCCAGAAACGAGATTTGGATAGAAAACACTCTAAAGTTTCTAAAACTGTTTGAATGGTGTCTGTGAGTATAACAGAACTCATATGGCAGGCCAAAACCTGAGAAGATTCCATACAGGATGTGCCCTGTCTGACAATTTGTTCTCCTTCTGTGGCATCTCTATCAAAAATACAGCATCTCTGCTGTAACGTGACATTTTCTAAGGCTTCCATTGGCTATCAGAAGGCGCCAGAAAGTGGAATGACGTCTCTCCTGTCTCTGGGCGAAAAACAGCAGGAGATTTTGTGAGTGGTCAGGCTGAGAACAGTGACACAGGAGATGCGCGTTCATGTGAATTCTCAATTTTTTTCTTTCAGCCTTTGAATGAATACAACGTCGCCCGGTGTCACGTCCTGACCAGTATAAAGATTATTTGCTATTGTAGTTTGGTCAGGACGTGGCAGAGGGTATTTTGTTTATGTGTTTCGGGGTGATGGTTTATGTAGTAGGGTGTTTGATTTATTATTTCTGGGGTTTTTGGTCACTGCTCTATGTTAGTCTATTTCTATGTTCTTTCTAGTTAGTCTGTTTCTATGTTTAGTTAATTGGGGTGTGGACTTTCAATTGGAGGCAGGGGTTGTCTAGTTGCCTTTGATTGAGAGTCCTATATATTAGGGTGTGTTTGTGATTTGTGGGAGGTTGTGCTTGTTTAGCTGTTTAGCCTGACAAGACTGTATTTTCGTCGTTCATAATTTTTGTGATTTTTGTATACGTGTTTGTTTGGTTTTCCTTCTTAATCCTATTAAAAGAAGATGAGTATACAACCCGCTGCGATTTGGTCCACTATTCCAGACGACAACCGTTACAGAACCTCCCACCACAAATTGACCAAGCAGCGGAGTAAGGAGCAAGGGGAATTCAATATGGACTGGCGGGAGAAATGGACGTGGGAGCAGATTCTGGCCGGAGAGGGCCCATGGAGGAAGTCTGGTAATGACCGGGAACGCTACCGGGGAACACGACTGGCGTTTAAGCCCGAGAGGCAGCCCCAATACTTTTTTTGGGGGGGGCACATGGGTAGTTTGGCTGGGCGAGGCTTGAGCCCCAGGCCAAATCTCCATACTTTTTCTGGGCAACCAGTGAATGGACAGGTCCCGTGCTTCGGGGTAATGGGTACTGTGGCTAGGCCAAGTATTTTTAGGCCGGTACGCGCAATACCAGCTCCCCGCATTTGCCAGGGGGAAGTGGGCATCCAGCCAGTAAGAGCGATGCCAGTTCTGCGCTCAAGACCGCCAGTACGCCTCTACGGTCCAGTGCGTCAGCCCAGTCCGACTCGTCCTGTTCCCGCTCCCCGCACTAGCCCTGAGGTGCGTGTTCCCAGGCTGATACCTCCAGTACCAGCACCACGCATCAGGCTTCTAGTGAGTCAACCCAGTCCGACTCGGCCTGTTCCTGCTCCCCGCACTAGCCCTGAGGTGCGTGTTCCCAGGCTGATACCTCCAGTACCAGCACCACGCATCAGGCTTCTAGTGAGTCAACCCAGTCCGACTCGGCCTGTTCCTGCTCCCCGCACTAGCCCTGAGGTGCGTGTCCCCAGACTGGCACATCCATACCACGCATCAGGCTTCCAGTGCATCAGCCCAGCCTCGAGAGTTCGGCAACAGTGTGCAGTCCAGAGTATCCGGCAACAGTGTGCAGTCCAGAGTATCCGGCAACAGTGTGCGGTCCAGAGTATCCGGCAACAGTGTGCGGTCCAGAGTATCCGGCACCAGTGTGCGGTCCAGATTATCCGGCAACAGTGTCTGGTCCGGAACCGAGGGAGTCTGCCTGCGACCCGGAACCGAGGGAGTCTGCCTGCGACCCGGAACCGAGGGAGTCTGCCTGCGACCCGGAACCGAGGGAGGCTGCCTGCGACCCAGAACCGAAGGGGTCTGCCTGCGACCCGGAACCGAAGGGGTCTGCCTGCGACCCGGAACCGAAGGGGTCAGCCTGCGACCCGGAACCGAGGGAGTCTGCCTGCGACCCGGAACCGAAGGAGTCTGCCTGCGACCCAGAACCGGGTGAGTCTGCCTATGACCCGGAACCAAGGGAGTCAGTTGATGATCTGGAACTAAATATGATTAACTATGTATTTAATGAGTCTGCCTACAGTGTGGAAATGAAGAGGTCTGCCTACGGTCCGGAACAATGGAAGTCTGCCTACGGCCCGAAACTAAGCAAGTCTGTCTGCATTCTGGAGGACAGTAGGCCGGAGCCTGAACCACCTCCTGCATAGGTGGGTTGGGGAGGGGGGGTGTAGCACAAGTGCCGTCGGTGACGGCAGCCACCCTCCCTTCCCTCCCTTTAGTTTAGGGGGATTTTTATTTTTTTTTATTTTGTTTTTTACGAGGTGCATCCGGGGTCTGCACCTTTAGGGGGGGTACTGTCACGTCCTGACCAGTATAAAGATTATTTGCTATTGTAGTTTGGTCAGGACGTGGCAGAGGGTATTTTGTTTATGTGTTTCGGGGTGATGGTTTATGTAGTAGGGTGTTTGATTTATTATTTCTGGGGTTTTTGGTCACTGCTCTATGTTAGTCTATTTCTATGTTCTTTCTAGTTAGTCTGTTTCTATGTTTAGTTAATTGGGGTGTGGACTCTCAATTGGAGGCAGGGGTTGTCTAGTTGCCTTTGATTGAGAGTCCTATATATTAGGGTGTGTTTGTGATTTGTGGGAGGTTTTGCTTGTATAGCTGTTTAGCCTGACAAGACTATTTTCGTCGTTCATCATTTTTGTGATTTTTGTATACGTGTTTGTTTGGTTTTCCTTCTTAATCCTATTAAAAGAAGATTAGTATACAACCCGCTGCGTTTTGGTCCACTATTCCAGACGACAACCGTTACACCCGGTTGGAATATTATCGCTATTTTACGAGAAAAATAGCATAAAAATTTATTTTAAACAGCGTTTGACATGCTTCGAAGTACGGTAGTGGAATATTTTGAATTTTTTTGTCACGAAATGCGCTCGCGCGTCACCCTTCGGATGCTGACCTGAACGCACGAACAAAACGGAGGTATTTGAATATAACTGTGGATTATTTGGAACCAAAACAACATTTGTTTTTGAAGTAGAAGTCCTGGGAGTCGATTCTGACGAAGAACAGCAAAGGTAATCCAATTTTTCTTATAGTAAATCTGAGTTTGGTGGGGGCCAAACTTGGTGGGTGTCAAATTAGCTAGCCGTGATGGCCGGCTTTGTACTCAGAATATTGCAAAATGTGCTTTCGCCGAAAAGCTATTTTAAAATCTGACACCGCGATTGCATGAAGGAGTTCTGTATCTATAATTCTTAAAATAATTGTTATGTATTTTGTGAACGTTAATCGTGAGTAATTTAGTAAATTGACCGGAAGTTTGTGGTGGGTATGCTAGTTCTGAACATCACATGCTAATGTAAAAAGCTGGGTTTTGATATAAATATGAACTTGATTGAGCAAAATATGCATGTATTGTATAACATAATGTCCTAAGTGTGTCATCTGATGAAGATCATCAAAGGTTAGTGCTGCATTTAGCTGTGGTTTTGGTTTTTGTGACATATATGCTTGCTTTGAAAATGGCTGTGTGATTATTTTTGGCAGGGTTCTCTCCTGACATAATCTAATGTTTTGCTTTCGCTGTAAAGCCTTTTTGAAATCGGACAATGTGGTTAGATTAACGAGAGTCTTGTCTTTAAAATGGTGTAAAATAGTAATATGTTTGAGAAATTGAAGTTATAGCATTTTCGAGGTAATTGTATTTCGCGCCACGCGATTCCACTGGCTGTTGACTAGGGTGGGACACAAACGTCCCACCTTGCCCAGGGAGGTTAACCTAAATACCATTTATATGGGGAAACCAGGCTCTGTTTAGTTATGGGGAAACCAGGCCCTGTTTAGTTATGGGGAAACCAGGCCCTGTTTAGTTATGGGGAAACCAGGCCCTGTTTAGTTATGGGGAAACCAGGCCCTGTTTGGTTATGTACCTCTTTCAGCTATTATATCGAGGTAGAGTTCTCACTTAACCTGTTTGGGCTAGGGGGCAGTATTGAGAGTTTTGGAAAAAATATGTGCCCATTTTTAACTGCCTCCTACACCAACTCAGAAGCTAGAATATACATATTATTGTTCAGGTTTGGATAGAAAACACTCTGAATTTTCTAAAACTGTTTGAATGGTGTCTGTGAGTATAACAGAACTCCTATGGCAGGCAAAAACCTGACAAGGTTTCATGCAGGAAGTACCCTGTCTGACAAGGAGTCGTGCGTCTTGCATCTGTTTATTGAAAAGTAAGGATCTTAGCTGTAACGTGACAATTCCCAGGGCTCCGATAGGCTCTCAGAACCCGGGAAATACCTGAAGGTTGACGAGGCAGCCTCAGGCTGAAACACATTATCGCCTTTGGTAAGTGGCGGATCAGAGGACCTTTGAATGAGGCGCATGCACGATTCGCTCCTGAGGAGAAATTTAATTCGGCTGTTTAGGCTGATTGCATATTCCCGGTCGGAATATTATCGCTTTTCTACGAGATAAATGGCATAAACATTGGTTTTAAACAGCGGTTGACATGCTTCAAAGTACGGTAATGGAATATTTAGACATTTTTTGTCACGCCAATGCGCCATGCGCGAGACCGTGATGTAGCATTCTGATAGTGTCTAGAACTCACGAACAAAACGTCGCTGTTTGGATATAACGATGGATTATTTGGGACCAAACCAACATTTGTTATTGAAGTAGAAGTCCTGGCAGTGTATTCTGACGAAGAACAAGCAAGGTAAGAACATTTTTCTTATAGGAAATGTGATTTTGGTGGAGGCTGACCTGGGTGGGTGTCTAAATAGCTAGCCCTGTGATGCCGGGCTATGTACTTAGATTATTGCAAAATGTGCTTCATCCGAAAAGCTATTTTAAAATCGGACATATCGAGTGCATAGAGGAGTAATGTATCTATAATTCTTAAAATAATTGTTATGCTTTTTGTGAACGTTTATCGTGAGTAATTTAGCAAACTGTTAGTAAATTCCCCGGAAGTTTGCGGGGGTTATGCTTTTTCTGAACGTCACATGCTAATGTAAAAAGCTGTTTTTTGATATAAATATGAACTTGATTGAACAGACATGCATCTATTGTATAACACAATGTCCTAGGTGTGTCATCTGATGAAGATCATAAAAGGTTAGTGCTGCATTTAGCTGTGGTTTGGGTTCATGTGACATGATATGCTAGCTTGAAAAATGGGTGTCTGATTATTTCTGGCTGGGCACTCTGCTGACATAATCTAATGTTTTGCTTTCGTTGTAAAGCCTTTTTGAAATCGGACAGTGTGGTTAGATTAACGAGATTCTTGTCTTTAAATAGCTGTAAAATAGTCATATGTTTGAGAAATTGAAGTAATAGTATTTCTAACGATTCAAAAATCGCGCCACTGGATTTCAGTGGCTGTTACGTAGGTGGGACGAGTTCGTCCCACATGCGCCAGAGAGGTTAAAACATTAATCTAGTGAGGTAGGAGGAGAGAGGAATGAGGAATAGAAAGAGGAGAGGAGAGGGGGATGAGGAATAGAAAGAGGAGAGGGGGATGAGGAATAGAAAGAGGACAGGAGAGGTGAGGGGGATGAGGACTAAAAAGAGGATAGGAGAGGGGGATGAGGACTAAAAAGAGGAGAGGAGGATGAGGAATAGAAAGAGGAGAGGAGAGGGGGATGAGGAATAGAAAGAGGAGAGGGGGATGAGGAATAGAAAGAGGAGAAAGGGTTGAGGTTTGGTTTGTCTTGTGGTGCGTCGTAGCACTTTGAAAGCTGTTGGTAATGTTTTCCATGTTCCCCTGTGAGCAGAGGCAGAGCGTCAGATGGAGAGATCAGAAGGTCGTCGTGGCGAGGAGGCGTGTTATGCCGTGTCGCCATGGTGTCGGCTCGTTAAGTCACAGAGTTAGAAACAGTCAGTTACGTGCATGCTCACGGTGCCAACATTTCTGCCTCGCTCCCTGGGGGGTGCGACACTTTTATTACTGAGTGGGTGGGTGGGTGGGTGGGTGGGGGAGGGAGGGAGGGGGTGTGCTGCTGCTGTGTGCCAGTAGGGAAGAGTCAGGTACAGAAGGAGGGTTTCAGAGAGACAGAGAGTAGGGAAGAGTCAGGTACAGAGGGAGGGTTTCAGAGAGTAGGGAAGAGTCAGGTACAGAGGGATGGTTTCAGAGAAACGGAGAGTAGGGAAGAGTCAGATAGAGAGGGAGGGTTTCAGAGAGACAGAGAGTAGGGAAGAGTCAGGTACAGAGGGAGGGTTCCAGAGAGTAGGGAAGAGTCATGTACAGAGGGAGGGTTTCAGAGAGTAGGGAAGAGTCAGGTACAGAGGGAGGGTTTCAGAGAGACGGAGAGTTGACTCTATTCATCACTGTAGAGTTGATATTATCATTCATTCTCGATGTCTCCCATTCAATACTGCATTCTGTGTCAAAGTCCTTTTTACATGGACTTTAGTCGGACTCAACTAGACTTTATAGTAGAATAATCCTCCTCTCTCTCTCTCTGTCCCTCTCTCTGTTCTTCTCCCTCTGTCCCCATCTGTCTCCCTCTGTCTCCCTCTTCCCTCCTCCTCCAGGGTAAGATAGCAGAGCGAGGGGACCACCACTCTCTCCTGGCTACTCCAGGCTCTCTGTATGCTGACCTGTGGAACACTCAGAAGAGCAAGATACTGAACAGTAAGAACAGCCCAGTGGAGCTGCAGCCAGAGAGACTCAGCCAGAAGGAGGAGGAGGAGAGGAAGAAACTACAGGAGGAGATCATGAACAGTGTCAAGGGCTGTGGGAACTGCTCCTTTTGAGGAGAGGAGAGACAAGGACACCCCTCAATACTTGTCCTCCCTTCCTCCTTCCTTCACTCACTGACAGCCTGCACTCAGTACTTTAGTCTCTCTCAGGGGAGGGGCCACCTACACCTCTCTCCATCTCACTCCTGCCATGATGAACCCTGGGCTGGCTGCCTCGCCCCCTGCTCCTCTTGAGAAGGCGATTGGTGGCCGAAGAGAAGACTGAGAAGGAAGCCTGAGAAGGAAGCCTATCTGCCATTGGCTGATGTCTACAGAGAGGCAGTGTTCATCCACCAATCATCTCAGGACAAACCACGCATAAGATATCTTATATATGATGACATCATGGTGTATAGGACCGAGTAAGACCAGGACCGAGTAAGACCAGGACCGAGTAAGACCAGGACCGACTGAGTAAGTCCAGGACCGACTGAGTAAGAACAGGACCGAGTCAGAACAGGACCGAGTAAGACCATGACCGAGTAAGAACAGGACTGAGTAAGAACATTAAAGCTTATTTGTCAGATCAGTGCCCATGTTGCGTGATGTCATCATGTACAGTTTGTTAGAACGGAACGCTGGTTGGACTTGTTGTACAAATTCACTTTCATGTCCAACAGAAATGTAATATGTATAATTACATAAAGGCATTGGAGAAAGGACATGGTATTTTTGTGTGATAACCTGAATCAAGAACAGTGAGACTCAGATTGTTCCTATTATCTGTCAGTCTGATGAAGGGGAGGTCTTTCTTAATGTCCGGAGCCTTCTGCTTTTCTGTTCTACCTGATAATTAATTGCACCCACCTGGTGTCACAGGTCTAAACCAGTCCCTGATTAGAGGGGAACAATGAAAAATGCGCAGTGGAACTGGCTAGGAGGTCCAGAGTTGAGTTAGAGGGATCCAGATCATTCTTCATTGTGTTTTCTATGGATAACACACCAGCCGTTTTGTACGGTTCTTCCTCCCTGATGCCACGGGGTGGTCCTGTACTTCCTCCCTACCAGTCTAGGTTGCTTGGTAATGCCACATCCTTCCTCCCTACCAGTCTAGTTTGCTTGGTGATTCCACATCCTTCCTCCCTACCAGTCTAGTTTGCTTGGCGATTCCACATCCTTCCTCCCTACCAGTCTAGTTTGCTTGGTGATTCCACATCCTTCCTCCCTACCAGTCTAGTTTGCTTGGCGATTGCACATCCTTCCTCCCTACCAGTCTAGTTTGCTTGGTGATTCCACATCATTCCTCCCTACCACATCAGGCCTCCACTCCATTACGAGTTGGCCAATAGGTTTGACCCTGCATCCCTCTACTTAACTTTAACCATACCACGTGGTTAAACTTTTAGACTATCGATACCGACAGAATAATAACAAGTCTTTGATAGAATTTCTAGCTGCAGACTATTAATTAATATCATTGAACGCGAAGACCGACAAAAACCCATTCTATAACGACATTAATGAATGTCGCTTTGAAAGATCCATTCTAACCAAGAGAGAGAGAGAGAGAGAACGTGGACAAAAACTCTCCAAGAAGGATCCCGACGCCACACTGAGCGTAAATATATATTGATTGCAATTGTTCCCGAATGAGTGAGCGTTCATGTGCAAAGGATTAGCATATCAATTGTTAATATTTATCAACTCTAGTGTCTTCTCAGCTGCCCTTTATGACCCTTTGTTTTAACAAGACACCAGCCATGCCTGTTTAGCCCACTAGGGCACATTACTCTACCAATTCTTTGTGACGATAATTACTGTTTGTATACTTTCTGTGAATTACTTTGTTTAGTAAATAAAAGATTTTAAGACAGTTGATGTATGAATGATTTAGTAAAGGCTGGATTTGTGCAGATACAACAATTTACGACGTTTGGAATGAGACTGGACGCGAGGTAAAATACACCATTAAACCAGAAGATAATCGGCCTATACTATAATATAATATATAATGTTATAATATAGGAAAGTTATATTAGCTAAATTATAACTTTGTAATC
The DNA here is from genome assembly GCF_901001165.1 of Salmo trutta. Lineage (NCBI taxonomy): Eukaryota > Metazoa > Chordata > Actinopteri > Salmoniformes > Salmonidae > Salmo > Salmo trutta. The sequence goes on along the minus strand of NC_042969.1, from coordinate 42,496,834 downwards.
TGAATATTTTCCTTGGTGCCCCGATCTCCTAGTTAATTACAGTTAAACGATTAATCCGTTTAATCGCGTGATAATAATTACAGGGAGTTATTTTGATAAACATTTCTTAAGTTAATGGTACCCAAAGACACAACATCCCCATAGTCTCCTCAGTTCATATCTTCCCCATAGTCTCCTCAGTTTAGAGTTCATATCCTCCCCATAGTCTCCTCAGTTCATATCCTCCCCATAGTCTCCTCAGTTCATAGTCCATATCCTCCCCATAATCTCCCCAGTTTATAGTACATATTCTCCCCATAGTCTCCTCAGTTCATATTCTCCCCATAGTCTCCTCAGTCTACAGTTCATATCCTCCCCATAGTCTCCTCAGTTTATAGTTCATATCCTCCCCATAGTCTCCTCAGTTCATATGCTACCCATAGTCTCCTCAGTTCAAATCCTCCCCATAGTCTCCTCAGTTCATATCCTCCACCTAGTCTCCTCAGTTTATATCCTCCCCATAGTCTCCTCAGTTCATATCCTCCCCATAGTCTCCTCAGTTCATATCCTCTCCATAGTCTACTCAGTTCATATCCTCCCCATAGTCTCCACAATTCTATCCTCCCCATAGTCTCCTCAGTTATATCCTCCCCATAGTCTCATCAGTTCATATCCTCCCCATAGTCTCCTCAGTTCACATCCTCCCCATAGTCTCCTCAGTTCAAAGCCTCCCCATAGTTTCCTCAGTTCATATGCTCCCCATAGTGTCCTCAGTTCATATCCTCCCCATAGTCTCCTCAGTTCATTTCCTCCCCATAGTCTCCTCAGTTCATTTCCTCCCCATAGTTTCCTCAGTTCATATCCTCCCCATAGTCTCTTCAGTTTATAGTTCATATCCTCCCCATAGTCTCCTCAGTTCATATCCTCCCCATAGTCTCCTCAGTTTACAGTTCATATCCTCCCCATAGTCTCCTCAGTTTATAGTTCATATCCTCCCCATAGTCTCCTCAGTTCATATCCTCCCCATAGTCTCCTCAGTTCATATCCTCCCCATAGTCTATTCAGTTTATAGTTCATATTCTCCCCATAGTCTCCTCAGTTCATATCCTCCACATAGTCTCCTCAGTTTACAGTTCATATCCTCCCCATAGTCTCCTCAGTTTATAGTTCATATCCTCCCCATAGTCTCCTCATTTCATATCCTCCCCATAGTCTCCTAAGTTCATATCCTCCCATCGTCTCCTCAGTTCATATCCTCCCGATAGTCTCTTCAGTTTATAGTTCATATCCTCCCCATAGTCTCCTCAGTTCATATCCTCCCCATAGTTTCCTCAGTTCATATCCTCCCCATAGTCTCTTCAGTTTATAGTTCATATCCTCCCCATAGTCTCCTCAGTTCATATCCTCCCCTTAGTCTCCTTAGTTTACAGTTCATATCCTCCCCATAGTCTCCTCAGTTCATATCCTCCCCATAGTTTCCTCAGTTAATTTCCTCCCCATAGTCTCTTCAGTTTATAGTTCATATCCTCCCCATAGTCTCCTCAGTTCATATCCTCCTCTTAGTCTCCTCAGTTTACAGTTCATATCCTCCCCATAGTCTCCCCAGTTTATAGTTCATATCCTCCCCATAGTCTCCTCAGTTCATATGCTACCCATAGTCTCCTCAGTTCAAATCCTCCCCATAGTCTCCTCAGTTCATATCCTCCACCTAGTCTCCTCAGTTTATATCCTCCCCATAGTCTCCTCAGTTCATATCCTCCCCATAGTCTCCTCAGTTCATATCCTCTCCATAGTCTACTCAGTTCATATCCTCCCCATAGTCTCCACAATTCTATCCTCCCCATAGTCTCCTCAGTTATATCCTCCCCATAGTCTCATCAGTTCATATCCTCCCCATAGTCTCCTCAGTTCACATCCTCCCCATAGTCTCCTCAGTTCAAAGCCTCCCCATAGTTTCCTCAGTTCATATGCTCCCCATAGTGTCCTCAGTTCATATCCTCCCCATAGTCTCCTCAGTTCATTTCCTCCCCATAGTCTCCTCAGTTCATTTCCTCCCCATAGTTTCCTCAGTTCATATCCTCCCCATAGTCTCTTCAGTTTATAGTTCATATCCTCCCCATAGTCTCCTCAGTTCATATCCTCCCCATAGTCTCCTCAGTTTACAGTTCATATCCTCCCCATAGTCTCCTCAGTTTATAGTTCATATCCTCCCCATAGTCTCCTCAGTTCATATCCTCCCCATAGTCTCCTCAGTTCATATCCTCCCCATAGTCTATTCAGTTTATAGTTCATATTCTCCCCATAGTCTCCTCAGTTCATATCCTCCACATAGTCTCCTCAGTTTACAGTTCATATCCTCCCCATAGTCTCCTCAGTTTATAGTTCATATCCTCCCCATAGTCTCCTCATTTCATATCCTCCCCATAGTCTCCTAAGTTCATATCCTCCCATCGTCTCCTCAGTTCATATCCTCCCGATAGTCTCTTCAGTTTATAGTTCATATCCTCCCCATAGTCTCCTCAGTTCATATCCTCCCCATAGTTTCCTCAGTTCATATCCTCCCCATAGTCTCTTCAGTTTATAGTTCATATCCTCCCCATAGTCTCCTCAGTTCATATCCTCCCCATAGTCTATTCAGTTTATAGTTCATATTCTCCCCATAGTCTCCTCAGTTCATATCCTCCACATAGTCTCCTCAGTTTACAGTTCATATCCTCCCCATAGTCTCCTCAGTTTATAGTTCATATCCTCCCCATAGTCTCCTCATTTCATATCCTCCCCATAGTCTCCTAAGTTCATATCCTCCCATCGTCTCCTCAGTTCATATCCTCCCCATAGTTTCCTCAGTTCATATCCTCCCCATAGTCTCTTCAGTTTATAGTTCATATCCTCCCCATAGTCTCCTCAGTTCATATCCTCCCCTTAGTCTCCTTAGTTTACAGTTCATATCCTCCCCATAGTCTCCTCAGTTCATATCCTCCCCATAGTTTCCTCAGTTAATTTCCTCCCCATAGTCTCTTCAGTTTATAGTTCATATCCTCCCCATAGTCTCCTCAGTTCATATCCTCCTCTTAGTCTCCTCAGTTTAAAGTTCATATCCTCCCCATAGTCTCCCCAGTTTATAGTTCATATTCTCCCCATAGTCTCCTCAGTTCATATCCTCCCCATAGTCTCCTCAGTTCATTTCCTCCCCATAGTCTCCTCAGTTCATTTCCTCCCCATAGTTTCCTCAGTTCATATCCTCCCCATAGTCTCTTCAGTTTATAGTTCATATCCTCCCCATAGTCTCCTCAGTTCAAATCCTCCCCATAGTCTCCTCAGTTTACAGTTCATATCCTCCCCATAGTCTCCTCAGTTTATAGTTCATATCCTCCCCATAGTCTCCTCATTTCATATCCTCCCCATAGTCTCCTAAGTTCATATCCTCCCCATAGTCTCCTCAGTTCATATCCTCCCCATAGTCTCCTCAGTTCATATCCTCCCCATAGTCTCCTCAGTTCATATCCTCCCCATAGTCTCCTCAGTTCATATCCTCCCCATAGTCTCCTCAGTTCAAATCCTCCCCATAGTCTATTCAGTTTATAGTTCATATCCTCCCCATAGTCTCCTCAGTTCATATCCTCCACATAGTCTCCTCAGTTTACAGTTCATATCCTCCCCATAGTCTCCTCAGTTTATAGTTCATATCCTCCCCATAGTCTCCTCAGTTCATATCCTCCCATTGTCTCCTCAGTTCATATCCTCCCCATAGTCTCTTCAGTTTATAGTTCATATCCTCCCCATAGTCTCCTCAGTTCATATCCTCCCCATAGTTTCCTCTGTTCATATCCTCCCCATAGTCTCTTCAGTTTATAGTTCATATCCTCCCCATAGTCTCCTCAGTTCATATCCTCCCCTTAGTCTCCTCAGTTTACAGTTCATATCCTCCCCATAGTCTCCTCAGTTTATTGTTCATATCCTCACCATAGTCTCCTCATTTCATATCTTCCCCATAGTCTCCTAAGTTCATATCCTCCCCATAGTCTCCTCAGTTCATATCCTCCCCATAGTCTCCTCAGTTCATATCCTCCCCATAGTCTCCTCAGTTCATATCCTCCCCATAGTCTCCTCAGTTCATATCCTCCCCTTAGTCTCCTCAGTTTACAGTTCATATCCTCCCCATAGTCTCCCCAGTTTATAGTTCATATTCTCCCCATAGTCTCCTCAGTTCATATCCTCCCCATAGTTTCCTCAGTTAATTTCCTCCCCATAGTCTCTTCAGTTTATAGTTCATATCCTCCCCATAGTCTCCTCAGTTCATATCCTCCTCTTAGTCTCCTCAGTTTACAGTTCATATCCTCCCCATAGGCTCCACAGTTTATAGTTCATATTCTCCCCATAGTCTCCTCAGTTCATATTCTCCCCATAGTCTCCTCAGATTACAGTTCATATCCTCCCCATAGTCTCCTCAGTTTATAGTTCATATCCTCCCCATAGTCTCCTCAGTTCATATCCTCCCCATAGTCTCCTCAGTTCATATCATCCCCATAGTCTCCTCAGTTCATATCCACCCCATAGTCTCATCAGTTTATATCCTCCCCATAGTCTCCTCAGTTCATATCCTCCCCATAGTCTCCTCAGTTCATATCCTCCCCATAGTCTCCTCAGTTCATATTCTCCCCATAGTCTCCTCAGTTTACAGTTCATATCCTCCCCATAGTCTCCTCAGTTTATAATTCATATCCTCCCCATAGTCTCCTCAGTTCATATCCTCCCCATAGTCTCCTCAGTTCATATCCTCCCCATAGTCTCCTCAGTTCATATCCTCCCCATAGTCTCCTCAGTTCATTTCCTCCCCATAGTCTCCTCAGTTCATTTCCTCCCCATAGTTTCCTCAGTTCATATCCTCCCCATAGTCTCTTCAGTTTATAGTTCATATCCTCCCCATAGTCTCCTCAGTTCAAATCCTCCCCATAGTCTCCTCAGTTTACAGTTCATATCCTCCCCATAGTCTCCTCAGTTTATAGTTCCTATCCTCCCCATAGTCTCCTCATTTCATATCCTCCCCATAGTCTCCTAAGTTCATATCCTCCCCATAGTCTCCTCAGTTCATATCCTCCCCATAGTCTCCTCAGTTCATATCCTCCCCATAGTCTCCTCAGTTCATATCCTCCCCATAGTCTCCTCAGTTCATATCCTCCCCATAGTCTCCTCAGTTCATATCCTCCCCATAGTCTATTCAGTTTATAGTTCATATCCTCCCCATAGTCTCCTCAGTTCATATCCTCCCCATAGTCTCCTCAGTTTACAGTTCATATCCTCCCCATAGTCTCCTCAGTTTATAGTTCATATCCTCCCCATAGTCTCCTCAGTTCATATCCTCCCATTGTCTCCTCAGTTCATATCCTCCCCATAGTCTCTTCAGTTTATAGTTCATATCCTCCCCATAGTCTCCTCAGTTCATATCCTCCCCATAGTTTCCTCAGTTCATATCCTCCCCATAGTCTCTTCAGTTTATAGTTCATATCCTCCCCATAGTCTCCTCAGTTCATATCCTCCCCTTAGTCTCCTCAGTTTACAGTTCATATCCTCCCCATAGTCTCCTCAGTTTATTGTTCATATCCTCACCATAGTCTCCTCATTTCATATCTTCCCAATAGTCTCCTAAGTTCATATCCTCCCATAGTCTCCTCAGTTCATATCCTCCCCATAGTCTCCTCAGTTCATATCCTCCCCATAGTCTCCTCAGTTCATATCCTCCCCATAGTCTCCTCAGTTCATATCCTCCCCTTAGTCTCCTCAGTTTACAGTTCATATCCTCCCCATAGTCTCCCCAGTTTATAGTTCATATTCTCCCCATAGTCTCCTCAGTTCATATCCTCCCCATAGTTTCCTCAGTTAATTTCCTCCCCATAGTCTCTTCAGTTTATAGTTCATATCCTCCCCATAGTCTCCTCAGTTCATATCCTCCTCTTAGTCTCCTCAGTTTACAGTTCATATCCTCCCCATAGGCTCCACAGTTTATAGTTCATATTCTCCCCATAGTCTCCTCAGTTCATATTCTCCCCATAGTCTCCTCAGTTTACAGTTCATATCCTCCCCATAGTCTCCTCAGTTTATAGTTCATATCCTCCCCATAGTCTCCTCAGTTCATATCCTCCCCATAGTCTCCTCAGTTCATATCATCCCCATAGTCTCCTCAGTTCATATCCACCCCATAGTCTCATCAGTTTATATCCTCCCCATAGTCTCCTCAGTTCATATCCTCCCCATAGTCTCCTCAGTTCATATTCTCCCCATAGTCTCCTCAGTTTACAGTTCATATCCTCCCCATAGTCTCCTCAGTTTATAATTCATATCCTCCCCATAGTCTCCTCAGTTCATATCCTCCCCATAGTCTCCTCAGTTCATATCCTCCCCATAGTCTCCTCAGTTCATATCCTCCCCATAGTCTCCTCAGTTCATATCCTCCCCATAGTCTCCTCAGTTCAAATCCTCCCCATAGTCTATTCAGTTTATAGTTCATATCCTCCCCATAGTCTCCTCAGTTCATATCCTCCACATAGTCTCCTCAGTTTACAGTTCATATCCTCCCCATAGTCTCCTCAGTTTATAGTTCATATCCTCCCCATAGTCTCCTCAGTTCATATCCTCCCATTGTCTCCTCAGTTCATATCCTCCCCATAGTCTCTTCAGTTTATAGTTCATATCCTCCCCATAGTCTCCTCAGTTCATATCCTCCCCCTAGTTTCCTCTGTTCATATCCTCCCCATAGTCTCTTCAGTTTATAGTTCATATCCTCCCCATAGTCTCCTCAGTTCATATCCTCCCCTTAGTCTCCTCAGTTTACAGTTCATATCCTCCCCATAGTCTCCTCATTTCATATCTTCCCCATAGTCTCCTAAGTTCATATCCTCCCCATAGTCTCCTCAGTTCATATCCTCCCCATAGTCTCCTCAGTTCATATCCTCCCCATAGTCTCCTCAGTTCATATCCTCCCCATAGTCTCCTCAGTTCATATCCTCCCCATAGTCTCCTCAGTTCATATCCTCCCCATAGTCTCCTCAGTTCATATCCTCCCCTTAGTCTCCTCAGTTTACAGTTCATATCCTCCCCATAGTCTCCCCAGTTTATAGTTCATATTCTCCCCATAGTCTCCTCAGTTCATATCCTCCCCATAGTTTCCTCAGTTAATTTCCTCCCCATAGTCTCTTCAGTTTATAGTTCATATCCTCCCCATAGTCTCCTCAGTTCATATCCTCCTCTTAGTCTCCTCAGTTTACAGTTCATATCCTCCCCATAGGCTCCCCAGTTTATAGTTCATATTCTCCCCATAGTCTCCTCAGTTCATATTCTCCCCATAGTCTCCTCAGTTTACAGTTCATATCCTCCCCATAGTCTCCTCAGTTTATAGTTCATATCCTCCCCATAGTCTCCTCAGTTCATATCCTCCCCATAGTCTCCTCAGTTCATATCATCCCCTAGTCTCCTCAGTTCTATATCCACCCCATAGTCTCCTCAGTTATATCCTCCCATAGTCTCCTCAGTTCATATCCTCCCCATAGTCTCCTCAGTTCATATTCTCCACCATAGTCTCCTCAGTTTACAGTTCATATCCTCCCCATAGTCTCCTCAGTTTATAGTTCATATCCTCCCCATAGTCTCTCAGTTCATATCCTCCCCATAGTCTCCTCAGTTCATATCATCCCCATAGTCTCCTCAGTTCATAGCCTCCCCATAGTCTCCTCAAGTTCATATCCTCCCCATAGTCTCCTCAGTTTCATAGTCTCCCCATAGCTGCGTCCTCAGTTTACAGTTCATATCCTCCCCATAGTCTCCTCAGTTTATAGTTCATATCCTCCCCATAGTCTCCTCAGTTCATATCCTCCCCATAGTCTCCTCAGTTCATATCCTCCCCATAGTCTCCTCAGTTTATTTCCTCCCCATAGTCCTCTCAGTTCATATCCTCCGCATAGTCTCCTCAGTTCATATCCTCTCCAAGTCTCCGCAGTTCAT